>NC_081438.1:16072814-16122814 GCF_949786415.1 Peromyscus eremicus | reverse complement strand
CCCTGGCACCAGGTAGACTTGGCCATAAGTATTAACACTGCTTAGCCCCAGGGTGGATCACCTTCCTATCTATATACTTGCCCCAACGAACCACTCTTCTTTTTGATATTCTGATACTTTCCTCTCTGAGCAACATTCTATGTGATTTCCTCTTCCATAGGCCACTCTCCTCTAAGATTTCTTCTCCAGTAGGCCATGTTTTCTATAATATTCTGATATCTTTTACCATAGGCCATTATCCTCTAGGATACTCTCTACCATGGGTGACTCTTCACTAAGAAACTATGATATTTCTGCACCATGAACACTCTTCTTTAAGGTATAATAATACCTTCTCCCACCAATGAAACTTCTCTGTCATTCCTTCCTTTGTGGACCACTGTTGCCTATGATACTCCCTCCACAGAGGACCATTCTTCTCAATGATTTGTGTTACCTCATTTCAGACACTGCTTTTCTCTTGATAACTCTCCCTTCCTTCAGCCTCTATGCATACCATCCTTCCTAAGTGAATCTTGCTTAACATCTTCCCTTAAAGCCATGCAAGACAGTTCCCTGTGCTCTCCACTTTCTCTTATTTTTTTCCCATAGAACTTGACATCTAACACAATATATATCTTACTTGTTTTGCTATGTGTCTGCTTCCTAGGTACACAGTTTTGTAAGGATGAGTAGTTCATCTATGCTTGCTATTGTTTCTCCAATAGTCACTAGTGTGAAGTCAGTATTATAGAAATATAATGGATAGATGCATGTATGCATGAAGTAAGGGATGGATGGATGCATGGATGGATGGATGGAAGCATGGGTGGGTGGAAAGATGGATAAATAGACGGATGAATGAAAGCATGGTTGGATGGATGAATGGATGGAATAATGGATAGATGCATGCATGAATAGATGGGTAGATGGAAGCATGGATGGATGGATGGGTGGATGAATGAAAGCATGGGTGGGTGAAAAGATCAATGGATAGATGGATGAATAAAAGCATGGATGCATGCATGGATGAAATAGTGGATGGATGGATACACGGATAGATGGGTAGATGGAAGCATGAATGGACAGCATAGTTATAGACAACAGTTGCCTCTACATGTGACCTTCTTGTCTTCAAGTGGACTGATTTCTAGTTCTTGACCCATCAGCACAGTTCTTTCTGGTTTCTAGCCCTTATGCAAGGTTCTTCATTCTTATCTTCTTCTCATTGCTCCTTCATGACCTTCGCACATTTCTCTGAATTTTCAGGACTTGGCAGTCAGTTCTCATCCCTACTGTGTTCTACTTTCCTCCTAATAGGGGCAGAGATTTGCTTTGCCCAGGAGAAATGTTAGGCGGCAGAGTCAGGTTACACTGGAATCTCAAATAGTCACATATAGGTTTCTGCCACTGTGCTTAATTCCTCTCCGTGCATCTGACTCAACAGTCTTCTCAGGAGGCAGTTAATAAGCACCTGCAGAGTACCTCGCCATCATTTTTCTTCTTGAATCAACTTGCTTTAGCATGTAAGTTTTGAAACACCATGAGACCCAAGTTAACTGAGGTTGTGTGTTCAATTGAGAAGCAAAGACTACATCTGGTTTAATCACTGAACTCCCGCAAGTTTTGTGATAGAATTGTGCTTTTGAAATCATGGTTAAGTTCAAAATCAGATTGCTCCATTAATATAACCATACTGGAAGAATTCTCATGAACAAAGGAAATGGCTTAAAATCAATGCCCATCAGTGAGGCAGACCGAAAAGCGCTGTTTCGAAAGGACTTATGGACTAAGTACTCATAAAGAGAACGACAGTGACCTGGGTACCAAAAATAGCAGGGGCCACCGGCTTTCCCAGGAAATGAGAGCTCATAGCAACTTAGAAACACTCATAATTGGGCTAGGGAAATGGTTTCAGCTCAAAGAGTGCATGCATGCAAGCATGAGGGCATGAGTTCGATCCCCAGAACCTACATTTTAAAAAAGCTGGATGCGGTGGATATGCTTGTCACCTCAACACTGGTGCGGTGGAGACAAGGGGAATACCTGGGGACCGCCAGTCGGCCAGTCTAGCCTAACTCAGTGATATTCCAGACTCGTGAGAAACCCTGTCTCCAAAACCAAAGTGGAAAAGCATCCTCAGAAGCTGCACTCAAGGCTGACCTCTGTCCTCCACGTGAACACATGAGCATGCAACCTGCATACACACCTACGTACCCAAGCATGCAAACACAGCTCCACGTTACATACACAAAACAATGGAAGCATTAGTAATCACCAGAGATTGAATTCCAATAAAACAATGAAATGTTAGTCCAAGAGGAAAAAGTACATGAGTAGATATACATATATACACATGCACTCTTTTCTTTTAAGATTTACTTATGTGTATGAGTGTTTTGCTGTGCACCACCTGCATGCAATGACCATAGAAGAGTGCATGAGGGGCTTCCCTAGAGCTAGAGTTACAGAGAGCTGTGAGCCTCCATGTGGGTGCTGGGAACTGAACCTGGGTCCTCTGCAAGAGTATCACATACTCTTACCTGCCGAGCCATCTCTCCCACCCCTACACATACACTCTTAGAAACATATACCCTTCTTCAGGAGCAAGAGCACAAGTGAGCTATTCAAAGACAGCAGTTCAAAGCATATATTTTTACTGACCTCCAGGTGCAAGGACTGTGGGGTTATGGTACACCAACATGCCTTGGAACTGACTCCATCCCCTAGAAGCTGGAGAAGTTAGTGAAGGAGATGCAGTTGGGTCATAAGCAAGACAGTGCACTGAATGCCGTTTGAGTCAAAAAACCAAATCAGAATCCTTATAATGTTCAATTAACCCGAGGTCTCTCCAACACTTCTCATCTGGGCAGAAATTCAATGGAAGGGATTTGCCGGCTCTTATAATCTTGAAGTGTGTAAATATCCCTAAGTGAGGGACTCTTCTTGGAGAGAAATGAGATGTTGAGACGCTCTGGCTCCAATTAATGGGAATCCAATAATTCAGCCATAGCTCCTACTCGGCTCACTCTGTTAATTACGAAAGACTCAAACTTTTCCTCTCAGGACAAGGGTCTTCAGTCTGGGTACTGACAGTTTAGGTCAGATGCCTCTCTGTCTATCTGTGTGAGAGTGTGTGTGTGTGTGTGTGTGTGTGTGTGTGTGTGTGTGTGTGTAGCCCAGAGGACAACCTTGGGCTTTATTCCTCAAACATACTTTTTTTTCTTTCTTTTTTTTTCTTTTTTTTTTTTTCAGTGGCTCCCACTGGCCTGAAACTCACCAAATAAGCTAGGTTGGCCAGTGAACCCCAGAGATTTGACTGACTCTGCCTCCGCAGCACTGGAATCACAAGCATGTTTGTTTTGAGACAGGGTATCATGTAGCCCAGAGTAGCCTTCAACCTTCTGTAAAGTCGAAAGTGACCTTGAATTTCTGATCCTCCTGTCTTCATCTCCTGAGCTGGGTTTACAACTAACTGTGTGCCACCATGTCCTGTTAATTAGGTACTAGGGGTTTACAAACTGAGCTACAACCCCAGCCACAGACAGCCCTTTTTTGTAAAGAGATTGTCCCCAGGCACATACCTGTTTAGCATCCCCTTTAGCACCTTGTCACTAGATGCTGTAACACAGCAGTTTCTCAGTGGCCCATGGAGACAACATGTTCCTGTCTAAAATCACTGGTCTAGGAAAATTATCTAAGGTATTCAATCTGACCCCATCATTACTCGTGTAGATGTGATTTCTCTTTCTTTTGCTCATGGTACCCATTCAAGTGCTCCTGGAATCCTGAGTAGGAAGTTGTGCCCATTTCTTCACCTGCAATAAACTGAGGAGAAAATATGAACCGACTCTGAGTCATTATGTACAGAGATGCTTGTAGGAAGCCTCTTTTCTGGGGTCTGCAACTAAACAGCCTTACCCAGCTGCAACACCTATGAACCATGACCATTGCCAGCATGGCAAGATATGCATAACGGTGCAAGAAATGGTACTCACATGCCAGTGGCAGCCAATAACTGTCTAATAGGACTTAAGGTCGACACAGCAAGAGAGAAATCATGTCTGGTACTGGAACCCTGGCCATTCTCCCAGGTCTAGTGACATCATGGACCTTAGGAAAGAATCTACAATGGCCACTTTGTTAGACTGGCATAATTCCTTACTACATTCTAATTCTTATCCTGAGACCCACAGATAAGTATAGGCTCCCACCCCCTCATCAGAGAAGCCTCTCTCTACAGCAGATGAAGACTCTCATGGAAAGTCACAGGGGGACACAATACAGTGATCAACAGATCATGGGGAGTCCAGCCCCAGTGGATACATCTACACCACAGTTCCTGAAACTGGGGCTCAAGGAATATCAATGGAAGAGCGGGCAGAAATATTATAAGAGCCAAAATCTGTGTTGAGACAATCTTTTCTAGAAGTGGCTGGATGAACAAGACTGGAGGAATGGCAACAACAATAGAGATATTAATATATTAACGTTGACATATTAAACTTCCATGGGATCCCACCCTAGACAAAGAACTATAGGGAACTAATGACTGCTGGGAGGAGAACTAGTCTCTCCTGTGGAAAAGTCCTCTTACTGGTTGTCCAATGCACGGCAGTCAGTACTGAAACTGTAGACACAAAAACAGACTCCGCAGGTTGTACTTATATATTTATGCATACACTTACATATATACACAGAGATGTATACATAACAATAATAAAGAAAAGGAAGCCATCAACTTAAGGGTAGGGGCATGTATAGGAAGACAGAGATGAGGGAAAGTGGTATAATACTATTGCAACTAAAAATAATTGTTAAGAAGTAGCCCATGTTGGGGAATGGACTTCATGCTTGTTATCTGAACACTTACCTCTCTGACCAGGACAGTGTAATGAATCCAGACCTTAGCTGGAGTTATTTGTGAAGACACCCTGAGGTACAAAAAACAAATAGCTTCAAAGTCACATCCCTCTGGGTGGCTAGTCCTCTTTCTCCCGTCCCAAACCCTACCACTCTTGGTCCTCCCATGGGTGGGCAAACACAAATAAAAGCCAAGTGACTTAATCCAGCCTGAAGACATTTATTTGTCCTTGTTTTGTGCAAACTGGAAAGGATCTCAATCCCCAAAAAAGGCAAGTGATAGAGAGGCAAGAGTGTGTACCTCCCAATGACCACAATGTGTCTTCAAGGCCCAAAAGCCAAAGACACTGTTCACCTTCCCAGGACCTTGGCTAAGGAACTAGTCTTTTGTCCCAACAAGAATGGACTCAGAGCATCAGGACAAGATGTCAAAGTCTAATAGCACCTGTGAGCTTTAGAGTCAGAAATGAGTGACTGCCTAGGGCTTGTTTCTCTCTCCTCGGGAAATCATACCTTAGTGACTGGAGTCCTTTCGAATCCCAAGTGGTACCCTCAGGGCTCCCCTACCCCAGGATCAGCCAGACTGATTTTTAAATCACAGGATAAAAAGACACTGCAAGCAGATGGCTTGATCTCATACATTTCTCCGCTGGAATGTCAAGCCACTTATCTCTAATACATGCTGGGAATCGCATTCAAAATGTGATTAAGCGCCACCAGCCAAGAATGGCTATTATGTTTAACAGACTGATTAGCAAGGGAGGGTGGCTGTGAACTGCACTTGGGGTAAATGGAATGTTTTAAATGATGCTAGCTGGTCTATCTCCACCTCATTTTTAGGGCAATGGTTTGTTACACATATAACTAATAATGCCAAATAATGGAACGAGGAGCTTCAAGCCGTAATGGGCTCATTTAAATTAAATTTGTATTTATCGTCATTCTAATTATTTTCCCAGCATCTGGGCAAGACCCTTAGATATGCCATTGTGAATGGCCATCTCCCTACCACAGGGCTGGTAACAGTAGACACCAGTTCTTTGAGAAGTCAAAAATGGTCGCTGTAGGGAGCTTGGCAAGACACTTTCAGTTAAGACATTTTTCCTAAGACCAGATTCTGAGAATAGCTTAGATATTTCAAACCACTCACTTCGAATACCTTTTATATAGTTGTTGTTGTTGTTGTTGTTTTGCAGTGTTACAGAAGGCCATTTTCTTGCAAATACATATACTGTTCTTGCTACACACACCCATACCTCAAAATCCTCCTCTTTTCCCTCCCTTTTCCTTACTTAGTCCCCCTTGTTCCCCTAGATAGTCTTGTTTCTACTTGATGTCATAAAATCATACGTATTTACATATCTATGTATTATCTATGTATGTATCTATGAAGTCTGGGACCTACAAATGAGAGAACACAGTGATATGTGTCTTTTTGAGACTGACCCAAATTGCTTAATATGGCAATGTTCAATTGTATCTTTTCCTGCAAGCAACATGACCTCACTCTTCCCTGTGGCTGAAAAACCTCCCATTGTGTACATGAGCCACTTTTTCTTTATCTCCTCTTCCATGTGCCCCAGATAGATAGAGAATATATATTTTTTGTTTTGTTTTGTTTTTTGGTTTTTCGAGACAGGGTTTCTCTGTGTAGCTTTGCGCCTTTACTGGAACTCACTTGGTAGTCCAGGCTGGCCTCGAACTCACAGAGATCCGCCTGGCTCTGCCTCCCGAGTGCTGGGATTAAAGGCGTGCGCCACCACTGCCCGGCGAGAATATATATTTTAATTATGAGCATAATCACCTCCAGAGGACCTCACTGATGGGTCCTCCTTCCCTGTATGTGTCCAGATTCACATAAGTGCTCCCTGTGGTCTTGACGCCAGCAGGTACCATAAATAATCCACGTCACACTGCAAGTCTGGTTGTTACTGGTTGCTTCGGTGTGTGCATGCTGGTTTCTGACTGCTTCTAAGCACAGTGATGCCTTCAGCCCACTTAGCATAGATGTAGCTGTCTATGATCCCCAGAGACAAGAGGGAACAGCATCATTCGTGGTTCACAGAATCAGCATGTTCCAACCAGGGCAGAGCTGTGCCTGACACTCAGTGGGAACAGAGCATCACCTACAGTGTGATAGCATGGGAAATTAAGCAAAAGCATCCCAGTCTTCCTGAGTTCAGAGACACAGTGAAAAGAGCCAGGAAATGACTGGGGTTGGCTGCATACAGACATGGTTGGAAAATGAATACGGCGCAGAGGGAAGGAGTTGGGACAGAGCCAAGCAGTGATGGACAGCCGGGACTTGTTTGTGACTCTGGAACTAGCTAATATGCTCACTTTTGTTTATTTGCTTAATGTCACCTTTGTTTCCTAGAAGGGTTTTAAGATCATAGAAACAGAAGGTAGGAAGTACAGAGTTCCCACACGTGCCCTCCCCTCCCACCTTACACACACAGGGCCTACTCTCCGCTAACAATCAGAACCACAGTGGTATACCTGTTACAGTCAGTGAACCCATGCTAGCACACCATTATCACACAAAGCGCAGCCTCCATAGGGACCTCTCTTAATGATGTAAGCCATGGGTTTTGCCAAACGTGTAAAGGCTGTGGTATCACACCAATAATTATTGCTGTAGAAGACTTCTCTTACTATTCATTTTCTCTCCTTCCAACTGGTCCCTAGAAACCACTGACTTCATGATCTCCACAGTTTTGCCTTCTTCGGAATGGCATGTAATTAGGAACATAGCATGCCATTTTATATGTATTGGTGTTTTGCTTGCATGAATACATGCACACATGTGTGCAGTACCTGTGGAGGCCGAAAGAGGGCATTGAACCCCTTCAAGCTGAAGTTACAGGTGGTTGTGAGTCACCTTATGAGGGCTGGAGATCAAACCCAGGTCCTCTGCAAAAGTATCCAGTAAGTATTTTTAACAACTAAACCACTTCTCCAGACCCATTTGGCCTTACTGATTTTTTTTTTTTTGAGATGGGGTCTCCCAGTGTTTCTGAGGCTGAGCTAGAACTCACTATGTAGTCCATCTGGTCTTACACTCATGATCTTCCTGTCTCAGCTTCCTGAGCTGGAAATACAGGTGTATGTATCCACACCCAGACATTGTTAAATGGTTCTTCCACCTTAAAAATCTCTGATGGATGAGTTAAATTCACTTCGGTTTTGTTTAGGTTTTGATAAAACTGTTATTTATGTTTACTGTTTAACTACTTTCTCTGTTGCCCTTAGACTTTTGTGTTTACTTTGTAATTTAGGATATTTAAGGGCCTGGGGAGATGGCTCAGTGGTTCAGAGCATGGGCTGCTCTTGCAGAAGACCCAGGTTAAATTCCCACATGGTGGTTTGCAACTACCTGTAACTCTCCAGTCCTAGGGAATTATGTGCCCTTTTCTGACCTCTGTGGGCACCAAGCACCCATGTGGTGCATATATACATATACATATACATATACATATACATATACATATACATATACATATATACAGGTAAAACACATACATAAAAATGAAGTGAACAAATCTAACGATAGAACAATTACTTAAGAAAATCAAGACAAAATAAAATATTGCCACTCAACTCAGGTGTACAGAGAGGAAGACACTGTTGCTCCACTGTGCTCCCCATGCACCTCCTAAGCTCCTCTATGACATCCTTCTTCCTTGCTCTGCTCAAAGAGTAGACCAAAGGTCAAGAAAGAAAGCAAAGTTACTTTCGTTTCCTCAGTCTCAGACTTGGCAAGGACAAAGTTGGTAACACTTGCCTCACTCTGTTAGACAACGCATGAGGCAAAGCTGGACCCAAAGTCAAAGCTCTTGGCTGTGTCCCTCACTTTTAGCTGCAAGAGCTGAGGAGACAAGTGACAATTGTCAGCGTATCTGTCACCCACAGTTTATTAACCAAATAACCACATAGACTGGACACAGAGTTGATATCCCATAACTATGAAGTACAGATGGAACCTCAAATGTTAGGCTAAAGTCATACTGAGCACACGGCTCCAAATCTGATCCATAATAAACAATTACACATTGTCATTGTTCAGTAGCATCCATCAAAATCAGTAGTGGCCATCTTTAGAAGAAACACAGAATGTCCACTATATATCTTTCTTGACTATAGGAATTATGAAGATATTTTCTTACACAAGGGACAAGCATAGATATAAATATCCACTGGGGTGTGCTAAGCACTGTAGCACCAACAAGTCCTGTGTAGATATTTAAATGTAAAATAATTAAACAAGATGAAACAAATATTAAGTTCAGACCGTATCAGCCGCATTCAGTTGTCCATCAGTCATGGGTGGCTCTTGGCTACTGTGCTAGATGGCACAGATATTGAATGTTTACATCATGGTACAAAGTGACCTGCCCCCCAGGCATCAGAGTTGATGGTGATTGGCTTCTCTCCCATCATCTCCCTGCACTTGTAGGGATAAAGGTTATTGTAAAACTCAGCGCTGCCTCTTAGGCTAACAGTTTGGCTTTAGTTGCTAAGACAACATTGCAGTCTATTGCATGTCTTGTAATTAGCTCGTAGTATGTTTTAGTTAATACTTAGGGGTGCTGGAGAGATGAGTCATTGGTGAAGTGCTTGCTGCAAAAGTGTGAGGCCTGAGTTCAGATTCCCCAGAACCCACATAAAAGCAGAGTGTGGCGGCATACATCTCTCTCTAATCCCAGTGCTCATTAGACAACACAGAATGCAGGGACAGGAAAATCCCAGCATCTCTCAAGCCAGCCAGAGATGTATGGTGTATGCACTGGTAACCAACAAAGAGATCTGCCTCAAAAAAGATGGAGGATGGGGACCAATATCTGATGCTGTCTTCTGACCTCCACATGCACACAGTGACATGAGAGCGCACACATGTGCGTACACACACACACACACACACACACACACACACACATACACACACACACACATACACACAGAGGAGAGAGGGGGGAGAGGGAGAGGGAGAGGGGGGAACACATGCACACAAATAGACATTAAAACAAGTCTTTTAAAAAAGAGAAAGCATTGGGGGAGAAATAATGGTCATAAAAGGCAGATCGAAAACAATACAATGTATATTGTAAAGGGATGAAAGAAATAGAAATAGCATTTAAAATAGTAACAAAATAGCAGAAGGCTGGAAACATATCAGAGCATACCCACCTCCTAGGACTTGCTGCTGTCTAAAACTTGACTGTCTCATGCCTGTCATTCTGTGGGAAAGAATCTGGCAATCTTCTCTAATGCCATGTGTCTATATCATGTAGGGATTTGGTCAAAACGACAAGGCATAATTTGTATGGAGCATCATAAAACCAATCTTTCTCATCACACACACACATACTCATTTGTGGGCGGATGGGAGTTTGCTATGCAGAGAGGATGAAGGGTGTTTGAGAGAAGCCTGCACACTTAAAATCAGACCCTGGGAACACGGCTCTAATTCTGATTTAATGCCAGCTCCATCAGAAGCAAGCTCACATCTACACTGCACAAATGATAATGTATGTCTTAATGGCCTAAGCATTTTACCTCCCCATGTTTTTTTAAATCAAATTCAACTCCATGTCTTGCTTTTTTAGAATACTATATATTTTAGTTTCACTTACAGGCGGCTGCATGAATTAGAAAAAGCCTCAAACTCAAAAGGAATCCTATCTTAATTTTTAAATTTCATTAGGAAAAAAAATGAGCTGTCCGGCTGCAAAGTGGTGCCGTTATTCTGATGTGCAGTGCACATTCTGTCTCATTTAGCCCACCCTCCTGCCTTGCAGAGAAGAGAGAAGTCAGCTAAATTCCCCCAAGGGAGGTCATTTCTCCTCACCTTTCTCTTTCTTGGTGAAGCACTTAATTTGGGGGTGTTAATTATACTTCTCATTGAAATTAATTTTTATTTTACTTAAGGTCTTCTGGTTCCCGTTAATATTAATCAGCTGGTGGGGCATTTGGTAAAAGATAATTAACTGATTTTTAGGGCTTTAATTTGCCTCTCTTTGATGTGGATATGGTGGGTTTGCTTTTGTATGGTGCATGGTTCATAGGTCAGAACATCTGAACCTAACAGCATGACAGGTATAAAGAAACCAGAGGATGTACTGGAAACATGCAGAACTCAGTTATGAAATCCACAGTGGTCGTAATAATGACTGAGGTAGTTCATATAAATGATCAACTTGACAGAGACAAGCCTCCAGGCACATCTGTGAGGAATTAGCTTGATTCAGTTCATTGGGTTGGGAAGACTCACTCTAACTGTGGGTTGCACCATTCCCTGGACTTGGGTTCTAGGCTGCATAAGAAAGGGGAAGCTTAGGGGCTGCAGAAAGGGCTCAGTGGTTAAGAGCACTCTCTGTTCTTGCAGAAGACTGGAGTTTAGTTTCCAGCACCATCACTTACTGTGGATATCGCTCTGTATAAATAAAACACTGATTGGCCAGTAGCCAGGCAGGAAGTATAGGCGGGACAAGCAGAAAAAAGAATTCTGGGAAGTGGAAGGCGGAGGCAGAGAGACCCTGCAGCAGCCACCATGACAAGCGAGATGTAAGGTACCAGTAAGCCACGAGCCACGTGGCAAAGTATAGATTAATAGAAATGGGCTGAATATAAGAGTAAGAGCTAGACAATGATAGGCCTGAGCTAATGGCGAAGCAGTTTAAATAATATAAGCATCTATATGTTTATTTTATAAATGGGCTAAGGGACTGCCAGGACTTGGCGGGACCCAGAGAGAAAACTCTCAAGCTACAATCACTGGTGGCTCCAAAGCTTTTTAACTGCAGTTCTAGGGGATCTTACTCCCCCTTCTGGTCTCCATGGGCACTGTACACACCTGCATGCATATACACATATAACACATAAATAAAAATAAATTTCCTTTTTTACAAAAGATAAAAAGAGAAAGCTAGCCAAGAGCAGGGATTCATCATTTTCTTTTTCCTAAGCTACAGATGCCATGTAACCAGCTGCCTCCTCCTCCAGCCATCTTGGCTTCTCCGTCATGATGGGCTGTCCCCTGTACTTTGAACAAAAAAAAGAAAGAAAGAAAGAAAGAAAGAAAGAAAGAAAGAAAGAAAGAAAGAAAAAGAAAAAGAAAAAGAAAAAGAAAAGAAACCTTCATTTTTGAAGCTGCTTTTTCTCAGGAAAGGTAACTAAGAGAATATTCCAAGTAAGCCTGGCTTTGGAGACCTGAGAGGAAGGAATTCTTGGAGCTCACAGAACATTTAATGCTCTCTTCTCCTGAGGCCATTCTGGCCAAAATAAATACAAGACCCAGAGAAGATATCTCTTAATCTCCTAAAATGGTAAGTCCTTTCCCAGCTACAAGGAAAACTCCAATCCAGCTATGGTAAGAACAGCAAAGACACCTCATGTGGGAAAGTTACAAGCAGCTGAAAATTAAGCAAGGAAGCACAGCCATATTTTCTTTTTAACAAAAGCATCCACTTGGCTCCTTGGGTTGGAGTTCCTATAATATCCCTTTCTCTATGTGTCTCTCCTACCACCACAAAACTGAATGCTCTCTCTCTCTCTCTCTCTCTCTCTCTCTCTCTCTCTCTCTCTCTCTCTCTGTGTGTGTGTGTGTGTGTGTGTGTGTGTGTGTGTGTGTGTCTGCCACATCTGTGCTGCACTTTGGGCCTTTAAGAGGCTGTGATGACAGTAATGTCCCACAAAAGCTGCTTTGTAGACTTTGGTCAGCGTCTGGTGTTGACCCTTCCAATGTCACTTCAGAACGCTGTCTTTGGGATACAACATGGCCCCTGCGCTCACGAACTCACACCAGATGTAGTTACCATCACAAGACCCGCACAAGATCAAGCTAACCAAAATTCCAGCACGGATTGGGGAAGAGATCCGCCCCTGACTTAGGAGCTATTGGTAATTGATGGCTTCTAAGGGAGGGAGGATCGTTCTTCCTTGGGAGTATAGATGCTGGTGGGTTTGTTTCCCACACTCCTGTGGATGGACCCAGACCCAGGTACCCATTGGCAACGCTACATGGACTTGGTAGGTTGTTGAACAAGAAGAACAGCATCAGCAACATGAGGAGGACGTAGTGACGAAGTTGGGAGATGGGCACTAGGGAAGATGTGGGGAAATTAGAAAGGGATGTGAGCGGTGGGTATGATCGTATTTCATTGTCCCCATGGATGAAATTCTCAAAGAATTAATCTTTCTGTCTGGCAGAAGGTGTGCCATCAAAACTCCTCGGTCTTGACTCTTGCCTTTGGGTGGAAACCCGGACTTCAGGGGATACTGAAGAAATGTGGAGGATGTGGCATATGTTGGACTCTACTGGTGTTCCTCAGCTGCTGTAGAGCAAGGCACTGACTATGCCTGGAAAGTTTTATAATATTGTGCATACCTGAAGAGCCCCTTGCTGTTGCAATAGAGAGGTGGGACCAATAGGTCAGAAAGCATCCCTAGGGGCAGGACTGAGAGAGCACCAGGCCATTAACATTGAGATGATAGGAGATGTCTGACTGTGGCTGGGTATGAGCAAATATCTGAACTGAAAAGTATGCACATTCCCATTTTTGCTTTTGGTGTTATTTACATAAATATCAATTAATTTTATCAAAATTAATTGGATTGACCACAAATATGAGTGGATTTTTCTGCATGTAATTTTTTGTTTTGTTTTTATTTTTTGTTTTTTGTTTCTTGTCCATTTGAGCCAGAGTTTCAGTATATAATCCTGCCTGGCCTGGAACCCCCTATATAAACCAGGTTGGCACAGATTTCTACAGATCTGCCTGCCCCTGCCTTCCAGGTGCTGGGATTAAAAGTGTGCCCCACCACACCCAACCTCCATATGTAATTTGTAACCGAACAAACCTTGTATTTTGTTTATATATAATAAACAAAAATGGATGAAATAAACAATCAGCTCCATGATTCTGATATATTTAGTGAGACTTTCAGATGTCCAAAAATACTGTTGTAAAGGGAGAGGCAGCCTCTGATTACACTGTGCTCTTGTTCCTATTCGTGCAGGCTGAGAACCTCACAGCTTTCCAGCTACAACAGGGCACCAGCTTTCCAGCTACAACAGGGCACCAGTCAGCTACATGTTGGTGGATTTGTGCCTTCCATGGATGTATAGCATGCAGCCAGCATGGCTGTAGTTGGTGGTCCTGCATAGAGTCCTTTATTGGAAGGAAAAAGAAGAGAGACCATACTTCTAGAGCCATCCTGCTAGGTTGGAGACACAGCTGAACTTTGCCTGACAACAAATATTTGTCTGAGTTCCGCCCAAAAGAAGGCTTGAAGGCTCACAGGGTTACATTGTAGCTTAAGGTACCTTCTCCAAGCAGCATCCTGCATCAACATAAAATGGAATACAAAGCAAACAAAACCCACTTGAGATTGTATCTCCTGTGGGAAACAGTAATCCCTTGAGCCTATGACTACTTTTGTTCCCCCCCCCCTTTTTTTTTCTCCTTTCTGGCACACTACTGGGAAGATGGAGAGACCCACTTCTGTTCTTTGGACCTCAATTGTGCTATCAATAAAGGTGAAGGGGGCAGAGTAAATGGAGTCCGTGGCTCCTGGGAACCCAGCTTGTCTTAGGAGGCGGAAAATTGAAGACTCTGCCGTGAGACTTAGGAACCACATCCCAGCATCCCAGCATCTTCCCAAGCCAACTGTGTACCAGACACTGCTGACTGCCCACAGCCAATCAGGGACAGAGTGAAGAAGCATCATGGGCCACTGTGTACAGTCATGGAGGTAAAAAGGGGGTGGTCTTCCCTAGAGTCCCCAGACTCCCATTGCACATATAACTGCAAAGGTCACCAAGGAGAGATGCTGCTCGTGACATCTGAGAGATTACCTGGCCACAAGGTTAATGTATGACTCTGCCTACAACCGATTCCTGACAGCAAGTGTTTAATGTGCCCAATAGAAGTCATGAAAGGTCATATGGTTACTCTCTGGTTCAGGTACCTTCTCTAAGTAGGTGCCCAAGATCAAATATAAAATGAAGTGTAAAACAAATGGGAGGCATTTGCTCTTTGGATAATAGTTGCTTGGAGATCTTCCCTCTCCAACGGGCAGAGGAAGCGGAAAATCCCAGTGTCAGGGTTTTAAGAAGCAGAAAATTCAGAGATAGGGGTAACACTAATGTCATCTTGACACCTTCCATCAAGACAAACCATGTGAATATATACTGTCCCCTAGGGCTATAGTTCCCCAGACTGGTTAATACTTAGATAACATCTTATCACCTGCTTTGTAGAAAGATTCTCCAAGAATTCACACACATACACACACACACACACACACACACACACACACACACACACACACACCTTACTGAGTTCATTTAATCTCTCTCTCTCTCTCTCTCTCTCTCTCTCTCTCTCTCTCTCTCTCTCTCTCTCTCTGTGTGTGTGTGTGTGTGTGTGTGTGTGTGTGTGTGTATACCTTACTAAATCCATTTAATATTGTATTGCTCATATGCACATGTGTGTGGTATAGGGCTGATTCCTCCTGGTTGAATAACCCACCAAAGAGCTCATCCCTAGGAAAACTGACTTTCCTTCTCTCGGCAACCATTGATTGTCTATCTAAAAAAATAAACAGTCAACGCAGAGAGGAAGCAAGTGTGAATCCACTAGGATGTCCACTGCCTCTCTTGTGATTGGCAGGTCAGTGGCCACCATCTTTTCTTCACAGCTCCTCCCAGCTATCTCTTGCTCTCCAGTCTTCACTAAGACCTAAAGATGCCATACATAGGGGACCCTGGCACAGTAGCTCTCATCCAGAGGCTAGAGGAGAAACAAAGTTGCTTATTTGCATTTCAGATCTGTTTACACAGCACGTTCTACCAGAGTCTAACTCCACCCCAGGGGCACGCTCACCATTTAACTTAAGCATGCCTTTCCAGAGATGGTGGTTGAGAGAGACGTAAGAGGACGTTTCAACGCTGGGGACTTGCAAAACCATGCCTGTTTGGGTTACTAAACACTGCTAGAGAGTGCTTCCCAGAGTATTTTTGGTTTCATCAACTGAACAGAGATCTTAGGGGACCTATGGATGAAAGCTCACAGCTGTACCGCCTGGTGAAAGATACCGAGCCGCTCAAAACAGCACAGGAGCCAGCAATTCCCAGAAAGAATTAAAAGAAAAGATAATGTGCCTTTTACGTCTGCACAAACTCCCTCAAATTCTAGACAGCTGTTTTATTAATCAGGAACCGTTAAAGGGATGCTATGAAAAGACGAGTTGAATTAAAACCAAAAGTTAAAAAAAAAATCATGATTTGGAGGTACAAGTGTCATGGGGGAGAAAGAGAGGTCCTGCAGTACTTGGTACAACTCTGTCTCTGATTTTTGTGACTTTGTACAAGCCGTTATATTCCACCCTGGCTTCGTATATGAAGTCCTGTCACTCTGGAAAATGGAATCAAGGCTCTCCAAGAGGGGTAGGCAAGGCCCAGGATTGTATTACAAAAAGAAGGATGTAGTTTAAAGATTAATGACCTTACTCCTCACCCTTCAAGACTCTGTATAAGTCTGTAAAAGCCAAGTGTGCCACCAAGCTGTAAGGACACCAAGAAAGCGGACCCTGCCATACACAGTTGTAGCCATATCATCATTTAGCTTTTTCAAATACTCTATTCAATGTTTAACATGGCTGCCATTTTGCAGAAGCCCCTCCCTCCACAGGACAGTGGACAGTATGGTTTAGCATGAATAGAGATAGGGTGCCTGACTTTGCAGCCCCCTCCCAAAACACAGCAGAAAACCCACCAGAATCCAGGAACCAGGGCTCCAAACAGCCATAACTGCACTTCTCCTCAAAGTGGTTCAATCAGATAATTCTTAAACCAAAAATCTTATTTGGAATTAATTATTTTGAAGGCTAGGTCCCCTGTGGGTTGGTTATTCTGTGATTCAGGGATGGGAGAAAAAGTTAATAGCTTTCTAATTATATCAAGTTTCCATTTTAAAAATCTGGTTCTCATTTATGAGTCTGTCAGGGGATTGTCAAGCTAGTTGGTCTTTGCTCTTAATTCATAGAACAAGAATAAATTAATGTGGAGAATAAGGTCTTACTCCCTTAAATTACTACCTTGTAAGTTGAAACAATTAAGCTCATTTACTTTTATTGAAATTGTTAATAAACCCATTTATCAGAAATCTGACTATCTATGAAGGATTCAGTAGTTTTCACAAAATAACCTAATGAAGATTGGGCGCCTAACTTACTTTATCAGCTACACATGAGATTAAAAACAAAAATGAATACATTCATCACAAAGTATTCCAAGTTTCAATTCATGGCCAGTTTGTTCTTGAATTCAGCAAATCTACATTCTTTGCAGATTTATTTTTATTTTATGTGTATGAATGTTTTGCCTGCATGTATGTGCATCATGTGTGTGCAGTGCCCACAGAAGCCAGAAGAGGGCATCAGATCCTCTAAAACGGGAGTTATGGAAGGTTGTGGGCCACCATGTGGGTGCTGGGAACTGAGCCCGGGTCCTCAGAAAGAGCAGCCGATGCTCCCAACCACCAAGCAGTCTCTCCAGCTCCAAATCTTTATTTTTCACATATTTTACATGTCAACCAATCACCACTCTGTGGATAAATGCCTTGGGCTCTTGTGGATGAATGTCATGGGGAAAGCTCTGCAGTCCCCAATCACCATTACTTGTCTATCCAACACGGAGTAGGGCATGCTATGCTATGTTGGAGGGAGGGGTTTCCCATGGCTTGAGAAAGATGAGTGATGATCCCTCAAATCCTAGCTCAACTGTATCTGTAGCTGTTAGGGGTTAAAGCCAGCCTCCTGGGGAATGAATACCTGTCTGCACACATCTGCCTGTGTAAGGATTTGATAGTCTCCTCACTGCTATGCCAAGATGCCTGGCAGAAGCAGCTTTTTAAAAGAAGAGTTTATTTGGGCCTCATGGTTTAAGAAGTCATACTGTCCTTCATTGAGGAAGGGATGAGGATGGGAGCTGGAAGCTGCTCATCACATTGCACCCACAGTCAGAAAGTAGAGAGATTACCACTAGTTCCCCTTCTGGCTTCTACCTTTCTTCCCCTCTTTTGTTCAATCCAGGGACCCCAGACCATGAAACTGTGCCATGCAAATTCAAGTTGAATCTTCCCTCATGAGTTAATCCTCTGGGGGCGGGGGGAGGGGGGAGGACATCCTCATAGACATGCCTAGACATGCGACTCCTTGATGATTCTAATCCACACAAATTGGCAGTTAAGTTTGACATTCGCAGGATGCATGGTTGCATTGTATGTAGCTTCAACTGTGTACATGTGAACGGAGGGATTATACAGATGGAAATAGAAAGGAAATGTAGCACGAATTGCTAAATGGTCTTATAAATGAAATTAAACCTGAAGCCAGGTATTGGAGTGAATGCTGGAAGATCAGAGAAGCAGAACAAGCCACAGCCACCTCACCTTGCCAGTTCCTCAGCTGATCCTGTTTCTTCAGACTGGAAGCCTCTGAGTCCTCATCCAAATGGATCTCAGCTGAACTGTGCTGCTCTAAAGCCTAAAAGCTTAACAGGCTCTAGTTACTGGTCCTCACGCTTTATATACCTTTCTGTTTCCTGCCTTCTCGTTGGCTCTAAGCCCAGCCACATGACTTCCTTGTCACTGCCTGTCTATACAGACCTCCAGGTCTCTATGGTGGGTGCTGGGGTTAAAGGCTTGTGTCACCACGCCTGGCTGTTTCCAATGTGACTTTGAACTCACAGAGATCCGAATGGATCTCTGCCTCCAGAATGCTAGGATTAAAGGTGTGTGTGCCACCATTGTCTGGCCTCTATATCTAGTAGCTGTTCTGTTCTCTGATACCAGATAAATTTATTAGGGTGCACAATACATTGGGGAACACAAGGAAAAAACATGGCTGTTACTCTAGTTTCTACTGCTGTGATAAAATACCCTGATAAAAAGCAATTTGGGGAGAAACATGTTTGTTTTGGCTACAGTTCCAGGCTATATCCCATCATTGTGGGGAAATCAAGACAGCAAAGTCAAACAGCTACATCATATCCACAATCAAGAGGAGAGAGAAGCGAATTCATGCATGCTCATATGCTCCCTTATGCTGAGTCTAGCTTCTCTACTCTTCTCCAGTTCAGGATCCTCTCTGCCTAAGGAAGGGTGCTACCCACGGTGGATCGAATCTTCCCACAACAACTAACTTAATTACAACAGTCCCCCAAAGGCATGCCCACAGACCAACCCAATGTAGACAATCCCTCGTTGATACTCTTCCCAAAGACTCTAGATTTAGAAAAGTCAGCAATTAAAGCTAACCAGTACAGCTGAATATCTGAAGAATCCTGGGGGTGGGGCTGTTGTTCTTTTTTGTTTTGTTTTGTTTTGTTTTTCAAGTTGAGCATAAGCCTTATCTGAGAAGTATCCCTCATATTTTGCTCTGACTTATTTTTCTCCTCTCTGACTCCTCCACATAGTCGCCTCAGCACTGACACAATGAAACATGACGGGACACAGTGGCATGTCTCACACAGCCTACAAATATTTATTGAGACCCGCCTCTGCGCAAGCACTGTTCTAGATTTGGGAGGCGCCCATGAATCAAACAGCTCTGCTGTCAGTGGACGTTGCTTTATCACAGAATGGGCTGCAGTCTGCACAATAAACAGGTGGGTGTGTATCAGGCCTGGAAGTGGTGCATGCCACGAAGAAGGATTGCATTGTCAGTAGCTGAGGGTCTTTCCGAAGAGCAACTAGCACTGGTGGGGTGGCATGTTGGTCAGGGTTCTCTAAGGAACAGAACCAATAGACGGAACATACATTGCAAAGGAGATTGTAAGACTGGATTACACTGAGTAGCCCAACAGCGGCTTTCTGCATAAGAGAAGCTGAGAACCCAGTAGTTGCTCAATGCATAAAGCTGGGTGCCTCAGCCATTCCTACGTGGGTGCTGAGGGCTTGGAGGATTCCTGGAGAACTGCTGGTCTTCAGTCCACAACAGACACACTCACCAGAAGGATGCAAAGGCGAGCAAGCAGCACCAATTTTTTCTCTGACTTCATTCCTAGGCTGCTTCCAGACAGTGCCAGAAGGTCTTTCTCTGCAAGGAGGCCCTCCTTCCTGCAATCAATCCATCCGTCACAGAGATGTCAAGAGGCCTGTGTCTCAGCTGATTCCAGACCCAATCAACTTGACAATATTCACCACACCACAGGTCGTCAAAAAAAGGAGGGAGGAAAGGAGTGTGACATCATTTCTGGGAGCAGATAGTGTGGCTTGCATCCTGTCATTGACCCAACAGCAGCCACTCAGTGAGACAGACTTGTCCTCATCCCTTCTGCAAGGCTATGGAAGGAGAGACAGATTAGGGGCTTACAGGATTATAGTTTGGGACTGTTCCTGCCAGAGAGGACCCATGGGTCAAATACATGAGCCTAGGGGGACATTTTTTATTCCAAGCACCACAGACAGTTCTTGAGTGTCAACCTTGCAGGAAACGATGTCATGTCAGAATGTCAAACGGGTAGACACGCCCAGTCAATGCACCACAGTTGATCCATACAAGGACATATTGGTTGCTACCAAGTATTAGCAATTGTGGATGAAACTGAGATATATGACTTTCTCAAGGAGAGGTTCTTCTTCCTGAATTAATTAATCCTGGAAATGCCCTCACAGAGATGTCAAGAGGCGTGTGTCTTAGCTGATTCCAGACAAACATACACACAGGGGGTGGGGGGTGGGGGTTACAGGTAGAGATTTTATACATACATACATACATACATACATACATACATACATACATGCATATCTTGGGGTATCTGTGTGGATGTGAGTTTTCAACTCTTTTACTTATGTGTCAGAGGACCCAACTACTGGAATGTTTAATGAGTTTATAGTTAATTTTGTGAGGAAACACTCAACTACCTTACAAAGTATTTGGACCACTTTTTCATTTCCATCCTCAGCAAACGAGAAGTATTGCTACCCTACATCGTCATCAGCATTTGAAAAACAACCACAAAAAATTTAAATACCATAAATACTTTCATTATCTGATACATCTCTCAGTACAATTGTTTCTCGATATGGTCTTCATTCTTTGTCTGGATACTGATTTTTTTCCACACCAAAACAAATTTATAATACGATTTTTTATGAAAAAGGAAAACAAGCCAATTTGGCTTACTGTAGTGTGACTTGTGGAAATTTGAGCATGTGTGTGTTTGCTTGGGGCGTTGTTGTTAATCTAGACAGGATCCGTCTGCAAAACCCATTATTTGAACTATCATAGGATTATTGTCAAATCAAGGCAAAGCACTCTCAAGTCAATTCAAGTTTTTCCAATAGATTCAAAAGACGAGGAAGAATTTTTTTCTACACACGGCTGCTGGCTTCATTCATTGCCAGTCTCACACACTGTTCTCACTACCCTTATTGCAGAAGTGGGGAGGTGGAGATAAGGCTGAAGCATCGAACAAAACAGAACATCTTAACTCAGAGCAAGGAAATGAACCCCGTGTAAACGTTGACTGACTTTAGAAGAAACGAATTTTACCACTCAGTGGCACATTAAGAGACCAGTGAGCTATGTTATTGCCTCTGTCAGGAGTGTCCCTCTTCCCAAATTTCTAAAGCTGGCTCCTTATTATTAAAATTTGTGCCCATATCTGGAGCAGGAGTCCTTGCCGTCTTCCTTACAATAGCTACTCCCAAGAATTTCTTAATTAAATTACATGATTTCAATAGCCTGATAAAAGCATAGCTAGACTGAGATGTCCCCAGGACACATGCTGCTTGTCTTTCTTTAATTTTTTTCTTGTGTACACAATATGTGTATTTTCACATATGTATGTCTTTCTGTGTGTGTATGTGTATGTGTGTGTGTGTGTATGTGTGTGTGTGCACAACCATGTGTGCACTTTTCTCAGTGAGCAAATGCCTTTTGTGATAGAACATAGGCTGGGATTGCAATGACCTTGCTCAGGTCACATCATCAGCTAGCCCAGAGCCACTACACAACATACAACATTTGATCATTACTGTATTGGGTTCATGAAATTCTGTTGTATAGCATTAACATGTGGGTTCTTATTGTTTGATTAAAACTTAAATGTGGATCATGTGTACACAGAGAAATGCCAAAAATACATTTCCCACCACCACCATGCCATTGAGTCTTGCACCCAGGGGAAAAAAAAATTAACATTGAGAATTTTCCGAAGCGTGAATATTTTTCCTCCACAGAAAGAGTGGGGACTTTCCTCTCCCACAAATGACATGAGCAATTTAGAAAATGATGTAAAAAGAAAGGGGGCATCTTACAATATTGCCAATAACAGTTAGCAAATCTCATTAATGAGATACACTGATGGAGAAATCACTACAATTCTACTTTGCAGCAAAATACTGTAATTAAGCCGTTGTGTGTCTGTGTTATTTAGCAAATGAATAATTGTACCGTGCCCCTGAGACTTACTGCTACTTCGGAGCATCAGGCTAATATCCCCGCCGTCTTGTCTGCAGCTCACTTAATGAGCAATATATTCTGAGCCATGTCCAAGCCAATTGACTGCTTTATACAGGCAAATATCCCAGCAACAGAAAAGACCCAGTGTGCTGAAAGCTATAAAACACTGATAAAGATTTAAATTACATTTAACTCTTAAAAAGGGATGTTGTTAGTTTGGAAAGGGTCACTGGGCATCTTGTATCTGCCAGGATTCATGCTGAATGATAAGGATCTAAATACCGCAGTCCCGAGGCTGGGAAACTACAAAGAAATCATAAAATCAACTTGGACAAAGGACAGTGACACTGTCTGACAATGTCTGCCCATTGTGCATAAGTTCTGCTCTTTCCACACACCAAAATGACTCTATCAGGGACATATCTGATAGATATGACATGCTGGGCTTCCTTTTTTTTAAAAAATGGAGGAAGCAAGTACCTAGTTCTTGGGAAGCTCAAGCAGTATTGAAAATCCAGGGCCAGCTAGGAGCATGCAGAGGTGGTTCAGAAGGCAAAGGCATTTGCCACCAAGCTAACAACCTGAGCTCTAGTCCCCAAGAGCAGACCCACAACAGAGAGAGAACTGTTGTTCTTTGTTCCCCAAAGTTGTCTTCTATGCATCATGGCATGCACATGGGCATGTAGGCTCACACACAATAAAAAATATCAATGTCTTTTCAAAAAATATTCATCTTATTGTTTTAATTATGTGTAGATGTGTGTGTCTGCCTGTTGGTATGTGCATGTGAATGCAGGTATCCATGGAGGCCAGAGATCTCCTGGCACTCGAGTTATGGATGGTCATGAGTCTCCTGACATGGGTGCAGGGAATGGAACCCTCTGTGAAGATAGTGTGTACTCTTAACTGCTGAACCATCTCTCCAGCCCCATAAATAAATTTAACAAAAAGCAGAGAGAGAGAGAGAGAGAGAGAGAGAGAGAGAGAGAGAGAGAGAGAGAGAGAGAGAGCCCAGCTAGGCAGTAGTGAATTCCAGGCTAGCCTGGGCTACACACTGAAACCCAAGAAAGAAAGTGAGAGAGGAGGTACTGAGGTGGGACATCTTTGCAGCTAGCCATGGTTCTTCTTCCTTTGTGCTGACCCAGAAGATCCTGAGGTCAGAATGAGGGCAAATAGCTTTGGGCTCTGCTTTGTCAGTGGAGGGACGGTAGTCTGATCTTCTAATAACGTCAAGGTTGGATTTCACTGAAATCACCTTCCAACTCTTTACTGAACTACCTGAGGCTGAGCACCAGGTAGCTTGGCCTGGAAAGAAAGAGTTTCCTTCAAAGCCCATGTATGGTAACTCCAGCCCCTAGGAGGATCATCTTAGGCTCCTTCCTCTGTTGACTCGTGACTGTCATATACAGAAGTCAAAATGAAGAAAGAGTTGTGCAGAGTTTTCCAGGAATGAGTTATATTAGAGAAGGATGATGTCAGTAAGGAATAAAAAATAATGTCCTGGTCTGTTTGGCAGACCTCCTCCTGGGGATAAGAGTGAGCACAGTAACCTTAGCAAGAACATGCTACAGGGCTTTGAACCCTTGCCTTCCATTTTCAGTGATTTGAGCCAAGAGCAGGGTTCTTACCTCAGCAAGTGCAGGAGGTCTGGCTAGATTTGGACCGTAGTTATCCACATCAAGTACCCAAGACTGAAATACTGTTTCCTTACAATGCTGCTTCCCTATGTGGTTATATCTAAAATAAGAAGCTAAAGCATGGAGCCCTGCAAGCTTTAGCTTTCCTCATACAGGCCCAGGACTAGCACAGAGGCATGGAAGGCAGGCATGCAGTCAAGGGGTGGGACTGTTCACAACAAGGGGGCCTTATAGCCGGGCATCGGTGAGGCATACCTTTAATCCCAATACTCCAGAGGCAGAGGCAGGTGGATCTCTGTGAGTCCGAGGCCAGCCTGGTCTACAGAGTGAGTTCCAAGACAACCAGAGCTCCTATACAGAGAAACTCTGTCTAAGAAATTTAAAAAAAAAAAAAAAACACCAAGGGGCCTTATAAGACTTGTGTTCTTTGATTCAGATTCTGCCCTTATTGTGAGTTTAAGGACCTGCAATAAATGGCTAAGTGAAATCTATAGCACTGGTTTGGGAGAAGCTTCTTATTAGCTTTTACAGGGTTGTGCTTGCAGAGAGAGCTGATGCACAGAGCTCTGGGTTCCACGATGCCATCCAGAGGCTATGGTTCAGGGGTCTTGACCTGAAAAATAAAGAAATCTAGGGAGGCTCCTGGAAGAGATGAGACCTACCCATGCATGACACATCCTTGTCACACAAGGGGACTCTCATCCAGAGAGTTCCAAAGTGCTTAGGCCACTGGGGTCTTCTATGGCCAGAGTTAATCTTGTACATGACAAGCAGATATTGAGCCTAGCTTTAAAGGGTATGCAAAGCAGGACGGTCCTACATAGCTGAAGATCTGTTTAATTTGAGTTTCTATTTAACATTTGCATTGGAAATGAGAGAATCTTGAGTTTGGCACCAACAGGGTTGGGCTCAGCCTACTGTGAAACAAGCAGCCGAGGGATACTAGACAGGACTTCCTTGTGTAGGTGTCCCTACCATGGTTTCTTGTGATTGTCCACCTGACACAATCTAGAATCACCTCAAAGGGACTCTCAGTAAGGGGTTGTCTAGATCAGGTTGGCCTGTAGGCATGTATGTAGGAGGTCATTTTGATTGAATCCATTGAGGTTGGAAGACTTGCCTGCTGTGGGTGGTACCAGGCCCCGGTGCAGAAAGTGAGCTGAGCATTACCGTGCATACATTAATTCATCCCTCTCTCATCTGGACAGTGGATGTCATGGGACCATTTCTCTCAAGTTCCTGATGCTATGAGTCCTCTGTTATGATGAAATACAATCTGGAATTGTGAACTGAAATAAACGCTCCCCCCCCCCAGCCCTTTTCTTTTTTACTTATATTGCTTTGGTCAGGGTATTTTATCCTAGTACCAGTGAACAAAACTAAGACATTCCCCTAAACTGCATGTCCATGAATCTTCATTGTCTCATCTCTCCCATCTGAGGTCATAGGGAATGAAATTGAAAACCATCCTATGAGACAGACAGCAGGATGTATTCGCCTGGCACAGCTCCTGCTACCCTGCACACCCTGCCACGATGGACTCATCCCTCTGAAACTTAGAGCCAAACTAAACTCATTTTCTATACATCACCTTGGTCCGGGTGTCTTATCACAGGAACAAAAAGTAACAAATGTAGTGCATCATGGGAAACCTATAACTCCATGTATCCCAGTCTATTAAATACCATCACTTGCCAATCTTTAAAAATAGGCTCTTTTCCTAGGTCTCCCCAAAGCACTCAGAATGGAATTGAATCTTGAGGAAGAGTTTACCTTCCCCTCAGTGTGCATAAGAGGTAACAATAAAACAGCCTACTATTAAATCTACCTTTGAATATACCTCAAGTCAGAGGTAAATTGCATAATGCGCACCAAAGGATAATGCCTCCTTGCCCTAAGGAGCGAGTAAGGAGCTAGCTTGTTTGCAAAACTCACTGTGTGCTAAGCAATGAGAATCTGAAAACCCAGCTGTGGATAAGAGATAGCTGGTTCTCACCTGCCTCCGGCTGCAGAGACAACAAATTTGAATACAGAAGGAGACTTTGGCTGGCACATAAAAACTAGGGCTGATGTCCACAACGGTGACTTACAGAGAGCCCGTCATCTCAAGTGGCGGGGTGGATTTTACAGTCTCAGAGTCTTGTATGTCAACTAAAGAAAGGAAGTCTTCATGGCTCTCTATTGCCCCCAGGGACTGGGGAGATACCTTTGAGAAATGTGACTGCAGGTTGGAAAGCATATCACCCACTAGGAAGGTGCCATAGACTGTGACACAGTGACACCTGAGATAGGGGACGCCAGATTGTTAACTTACACACTCAGGGACTCTCTGGGTTAGTAGCAGCTAGAGAGATGATGGTTCAGTGGTTAAAAAGCTTGCTACACAAGCATGAAGTCTGAAGTTCAGATCCCCAGAAACTGTAAATATGGGGTGTGCATCTCAGCCTATTGTGATTCCAGTCTTAGAAGATGGAGAGGGTATTCCCAGAGCAAGCTGGCTAGAGTTTAGCCATATTGGGAAGCTCTGGGTTTGATTGAGAGACCCTGCCTGGAAGAGTGGTCAAGGAGATTCCCAGCATCGACTCTGGGCCTCCCCATGCACACACGTACACACAAAAAATGTGTGTGTTGGGGGATGTAGAATGTGTTTCTGGATATAGGGGTTTCTTGATGCTTTTAGCCTCTGTGTTACCTCACCCTTCAGTTTCCAAAGCAAGTAAAGGGAATAAAATAAAAGGCCAAGGAGTTTCATTTTTTTTAATTGCTGTACATTCATTGTGCATGATCCTGGGTTTCATGTGGACATTTTCATACGCATATGTAATATAGTTTGACCGTATTTCCCCAACCACCATCTCCCTTTTTATTTCATTTAGTATAATAATCTCCAAATGTATCTATTTCCCTGTAGATGACATAACTTTACTTTCCTTACCATTTGAATAAAATTCTGCCATCTAGCTAGACCACATTTCTTTATAGGGTAATCTATTGACAGACACAGGTTGAGTCTTTAGCTTGACTTTTGAGAATATTGCTGCAATAAGCATGAAACTGGAAGTATCTCTAGTATGTGGAGTTGGAGTCCTTTACGTAAATTCCAAGGGAAGTGATCACTGAGTTATGTGGTCTATTTTCAGTTTTCTGAGGACCCTCCACGATGATTTCTGTAATGTCTAGGAGGTCCTCACTCCAGTCCTCCATACAGAGCTGGTGCTGGCAGACTGTGTGTAATGCACTCAGTGCCTCCTCTCAGCTTCTGACTCTTGAAACCCACAAGTCTTGAAGCTCTACTTTTTGCCCAGCTAGATACATAGAAGTTTCCCAATGTATAAATGTTTCTCACGAGACAGAAGTAAGCATCCTTCCAGGCACACAACAAGCCTAGGTGCTCTGGTTTCCTTTCTATTGCTAAGACAAACACCATGACCAAAAACAACTTTGGGGAAGGAAGGATTTCTTTACCTTCTACTTTCAGGTCACAGTCATCATTGAAGCAAATCAGGACAAATAGGAACTTGAAGCAGAAACCATGGAGGAATGTTGCTTGCTGACTTGCTCAAATGTTCATGTTTACCTAGTGTCTCAGTTAGGGTTTTATTGCTGTGGAGAAACACCATGACCACAGTAATTCTTATAAAGGAAAACATTTAATTGTGGTGGCTTACATTTTCAGAGGTTTAGGCCATTATCATTACAGCAGGACATGGTGGTGTACAGGTAGACATGGTTATGGAAAAGGAGCTGAGAGTTCTAAATCTTGATCTTTAGGCAGCAGAAGAAGTCTGTCCCACTGAGTATATAAAAGACCTCAAAGCCACCCTCCACAGTGACATGCTCCCTCCAACAAGGCCATACCTACACCATCAAGGCCACACCTCCTAATAGTGCCACTCTCTATGGCCAAGCACTCAAACACATGAGTCTATGGGGCCCCTATCTATTCAAACCACCACACATAGCTTTCTTATTCAGCACAGGACAACTTGCCTGGGGAATGCTGCTTCCCACAGTGGGCTGGGTCTTCCCACATTAATTAACAACCAAGACAATCCCCCACAGACATACCCCCAAGGCAATCTGATGCAGACAATTCCTCAACTGAGGCTCTCCTCTCAGATGGTCTACGCTGTGTCAAGCTGACATCAGGTGCATTTAAATTCCATTCACAAGCTCTCAGCTTCCAAATCACATGTCCAAATCGGACCTTCACAATGAACTCTGGATTGGTATGCCCACCTGTATTCCTAACATTCTTATCCAGATGTCTTGACAGCCTCTCAAGCTAAATGATCTTAAATGGACTTCTGGGTTTCCTTCCCTGAACAAGATGATTTCCTCCTTTACAAATGAGCTTCCCCTTCTTCCCATCATACTGATCCAGGTCATGGCGCCGCATCTAAGCCCTTCCCTCTTCCACCCTCTGTGGCTAATAAGCTGTTGTTCCTGGCAGCTCTCTGCATGGTGGCATTCATACTCTGACCACATCCCTCCACCTAAACCACCAGTGCACTCTTCCAGGTGGGCAATTTGAAAGAAAGGAGATTTGAAACCCAACACGTGTGTGAGCAGAGCTTTGGACAAAAAGACTCCATTTCCCTCTGCTTTATGCTATTTCCTGTGTCAGAAATGAAATCTGCACTCTGCAAGAAAGGGCATGTCTGCATTGAGATTGCACTAAGAGTTTGGAAGAGAAAGTAAATTGCCTATGCCTTTGTTTCAGTAACGACCAAGGACAACATTTGAGACTGAAATTGGCATTTTCCTGTTAGCGATGACCCCCCCAGGGACTGTGGGATGTAACCTGGAAAACCTGAGGGACAGTCAGAAATGGCCAAGGAGTAGACCTTCAATTGGCTTGCTAGGCACCATCCCCTTCTCTTTGGAAAGAAACGAAGATGTGATGACAAGCTTGTCAGAAAAATACACGGGGAATATGTGATATTTACCATGTGTCTTCTACACAGCAGGAGCTATTCCGGAGCTGTGAAGTCAAGTTCAAATCCAGACTTAGCCTCTTGTGCATCTCTGAGCCTCTACCTTTTTCCTCTGTAGCCATAACTGATGCTGTTGGCTTCACTTTGTGTGTGTGTGTGTGTGTGTGTGTGTGTGTGTGTGTGTGTGTGTGTGTGTTGTTTGTTTTTGCATGGCTTTGAGAATAAAAGGGATAAAACATGAAAGCAGCTGGAATACTATCACTGATGGGCCAGACCTGCCTGCCACCTGTTAGAGTAAATAAAGTTAAGCTGGCGTGGTTGTGTCTATTGATTTTCTTCTTGCCTCACACTGGGATTGCAGAGTTACAACAGACAGCGACCGGTTATTGACGTTTACAATGTTTACTCTCTAGCCTCTAAAATAGGAACTCTCCCAACCCCTGATGTCTAGCATGGGACGTGCTGGTCACAAAAGGCTCAGCATCTCAGCTGGGACTTGAAGGATGAACAGCTTATCTTTGGGCTCAGATACTGTTTGTCTATGACTCTCTTGGTGTTTTTTTTTTCCTTTTTTATTTTTTGGGTTTAGTGTGTTTGTTTTTGTTTGTTTTGGCATTGTCTGCAAAAGGCTTCAGAATAAACCATCCAAAGAGATGCAATGGATGAAAGCAGCAGGCGGCACTCTGCCAATCAAAATGCCAGTTCCATGCTCCTCTAATATAACGAACAAGAATTACATAGACCACAACACCAATGCCCTTCACAAGGCTCCTCAACAACTTGTTCAGATATAGTTCATTAGTCACACAAGAAACCAAACCCAAAATGCATCCACCCTCACTCATCCGTGGTCTCCACAAGATCTGCCCTTTGGGGTATTCCTGGTAACCTCACAGTGCTGAGCCTAGGTGATTATTATCTGCAACACTTCTGTCCAGATTCATATATTGAAGTCTCAATCCCAGTGTGGTGGTATTTGGCTAGACCCATGGAAATTGAGTCATGAAGTCAAAACCTTCATGGACAGGATTAGGATTAGGGCTTGTGGTGGTTTGAATAGGAATGGCCCCTATAGACTCATGTATTTGTATTTGAATGCTTGGTTCACAGAGAGTTGCCCTAGTAGGAAGTATGGCCTCGTTGGAGAAAGTATGTAACTAGGGGGTGGGCTCTGAGATCACAGAAGCTCAATCCAGTTCACTTCTTGCTGCCTGCAAATCTAGTTGTCTCAGCTCCTTCTCCAGCACCATGTCCACCTGCATGCTGCCATGCTTTCCACCATGACAATAATGGACTAAAGCTCTGAACCTGTAAGCCAGCCCCAATTAAATGTTTTCCTTTGTAAGAGTTACCACTGCCATGGTGTCTGTTCACAGCAATAAAACCCTAACTAAGACAGGGTTTTATAAAAGACACCCCCAGAGAGTTCTCTGATCCCTTCTGCCATGAGGAAGCACAGATGACTATCTATGAGCCAGGAAGCAGACCCTCAACAGATGCCAAGTACACTGGTACTTTGGCCTTGAACTGCCCAGCTATGGGGGTGAAATATAGATTCTGTTGACTCTAAAATACTTAGGGAATTTGGATTCTGGAATAGAGTCCAAAAGAACTGGGATGTACACTACTGTTAAATATTTCAAAAGAAAAGTCTGGACCTGGGGAGATGGCCCAGTGGTTAAGAGCACTTGCTGCTCTTGCAAAGGACATGAGTTCAGTTCCCAGCACTTCTATCAGGCAGTTCACAACAGTCTGTAATATCAGCTTCAGTGGATCTGGTGCCCTCTTGTGGCCTCTGTGGGCACTATAGGCACACACATGCAACACACATGTGTGTGCGCGCACACACACGTACAAAATTAAAAAAAAAAAAAAAAGCCCTACCATTGAGGGTAGATCAAAGTTAACTCAGGAATAACATCCCGGGTGAGTACACAAAGGATGATATTCACTGAGGTTCCTAAAAGAACAACCCTTAAATGTTGACAATTATAAAAACATTCCTGTGGCAATGACAATAAGAAAGGGAACCAGTCATAAAGTGGCATCGTGTTGCATGCTTTTGTGGCTCAAGACTATGAAGGAATCAGCCAACACCGAGATAGATCAGCAAATGCAAAGGAAGCCGGGAACAAGGACATAGAAAGGAAGGCAGCATCACAGTGTGTCACCCCTCCCACTCCCACAAAGAGAATGGGGCAGGCAGGTCAGGAGTGAACAGGCTAAGCAGATTAGCTACGCCCAGTCCCATGCTCATCGACTTCCCAATCTCCCCTGCCTAACAGAAAATAAACACTTGCTCTCATCCCTTGACAAACAGCAAAGAAACCAAAGCGTGGAAAGTGTAGACAATCCTAATGAGATTTTTTTTTAAGGGTTAAAAACCCGAAGATGTTAAAATCCCACCAGACGTGAAATAAATGTAAATAATGAGAGACCTCCCCCCAACCTCAGATTTCACCCATGTAATTCTGTCTGCCCCCATGTCTTAGTTCCATTAATGCTGCTTTTGGTATAGATGTTAAATCTCATCAGGAATTTAATAGAAGCAAATAATGAGAGATTGGGTCTGTTTAGTTATCGTCTATGTAATTATGCCTGTCTTGGAATCTTACTTTCACTAGACATTTTTTTTTGTATAGTGTTCAAATTTTAATTGCATAAGAAGCGATGTGTCTCAAATCAATCAACGGCATAATCACAGCCTCCCCTCAATTGCTTAGGATCTCTCCTGGATTAATTAATGCATGTAAATAGAATTTCCCAAGAGATTGGGTTCAGATTTCTGAATGCAACAGCACCCCCCGATCAGAACTTGGTTATCTTAATTGCATCTTCAGAGGGGGTTTGGACAAGAGGAAGTGTGTGGTCTCCTTGAGGAGTTTGTACTAAGATTTTTATATTCTTCTACACTATAAAAAAAAAAATACAAGCTTTTCTCTGTGGCTGTCCACTGTGCTTTTCATTCAGTCTCTGTTCCCTTGTCTGGGTCAGGACTGGCTCTGCATGAAGGATTTTAGCCCCATGAGGAGATATGATTTGTTTTCTCAAGAAAATGGTTTTCAGGGACACAGACAAAAACACTGAGGGAACAAGAACCATCCACGAGGTCCAGCTATCTTCTGGGTGGCTATGATTCCTCTGGCCCTGGGGTGCCTGGGAGAACCCTGCCAACCTCGTTAGGAAGCTCTGCTCTTCTCTTGCTCCTTGTCACGCAACTCTACTGCACAGTGTAGACCTTAGTCATCTCTACTTTTCCGTGATGACAATTCTTCCAAGTATTCAAAATGAAGAGGTCTTTTCTGTCTTTTTCACAGAATCCATTAAGTCCCTTCATGACATTTTTTTTGTGATTAGGAAACTATTTTTCCTCTTCAGTTTATTTTTAGTTTGAGTGATTTTGTATGCTTTTTTTCTTTGTTTTTTTATTACTTCTTCTATTCTTTGAGATTACAATATGATTATATCATTCGTGACCCTGCTTCACTTTCTCCCTCCAAATTCTCTCATACGCCCCTCACTCTCTTTCAAATTTATGGCCTCCTTTTCATTCTTGTCACATTCATATCTACCTAAATACATAAGTACATCATGTTTAGTTTGTATAATGTTACTTGTGTGTATGTTTACAGCTATGGCATCTATGAACCACAACAATGACCAACATGGCCAGATAACCCTGAGGACACATTAGTGGCACACATACCTTTTTCTTATCCAACAGCTCTCTAGTTGGGCTTAAGACCTGTTCAAAAAGAAGAAAATCATGCTTGGTACTGGAAACCTAACCAAATGCCAAAAGCTGGTGAAATCACGGGTCTTGGTGGATGTAGCTGGAATTTTCTCCAGTCCTGCCTGGGCCCGCAGCCACCCAGACCCAAATAAACACACAGAGGTTAATATTAATTAAAACTGTATGGCCTAATGGCTCAGGCTTCTTGCTAGCTAGATCTTACATCTTAAATTAACCCATTTCCATAAATCTATACCTTGCCATGTGGCTTGTGGCTTACCGATATTTTTACATCCTGTTTCCTCTGTGTCTAGCTGGCGACTCCTGACTCAGCCTTCCTCTTCCCAGAATTCTCCTTGCTCTTTGTCCTGCCTATACTTCCTGCCTGGCTACTGGCCAATCAGCATTTTATTTATTAACCAATCAGAGCAACACATTCACAGCATACAGAGCGATAGCCACAGCAGGTGGAGAACTTATAACTACCACTTTAATGAACAGGATGATTCCTAATTACACTCTAACTATCTGTCTTTACACCCACAGATAAGGGTAGTCTTTAGCCCTTATCAAGTAAACTTCTCTCTGCAACAGACAGAAACCATTACAGAGGACTACAACCAATCAAGATGCAGAGCTGTGGAGCCCAGTGCCAATGGATACATTTACAAAACACTCCAGCACCTAAGGCACCAGAAACACTGAGGAGGAGGGTGTAGGAAGATGGTAAGACCCAGAGGGTGAGGGGGTTTGCTTGAGACCGTGTCTTCAGGAATGTCAGAATTTACACCCGTAAAGTCTTACCAACATGACTGCATAAACAGGAATCAAACAAGAACAGTTTATTTGGTTTTTTATTTTCACTGCCATACATTCATTTTACAAAAAAAAAAAATCGTATGATGGCATTTTGTATGACCATATATTAAAGGATGAGCATATTCACCCCAACCTCCTCCCCTCTCCCTACCATTAGTTTTTGTTCACCTAGACAATATATGTCTATTTTATGTCATATATAGATATATGGTTTTATGTATCAATTTAAAATCCAGGAATCATATATAAAGGAAAATACTCAAATCTGTCTTTCTGAAACTGGTTTGATTCACTTAATTATAATGATCTCATTCACGTCCTTTTTTTTTTTTTTTTGCAAATGACATAATTTCATTCTCTTTTTAAATTGTTTTTTAGATTTACTTATTTTATTTTATGTATGAGTGTTTTGCCTGTGTGTGTGTGTGTGTGTGTGTGTGTGTGTGTGTGTGTGTGTATACCATGTGCATGCAGTGCCTGATGAGGCCAGAAGAGGGCCACGGATTCCAGGAACTGGAGTTACAGACAGTTATGAGCTGCTGCTGTGTGGATGCTTGAAGTCTTTTGGATAAATACTCAGTAGTATAATTCTGATTTATCTAAATAATGGTCAGAAAAGGAGCATTCTTATATTTCAAAACTTAAACGTTTAGGGGTGGGGGTGGGAAATAGTCCTTCTAGACACACTTTACACATTGTATTAAAACTCCAATCTTCTCACAAGGGTCCAAAGTCAGGCCCTGTGACCTATGTGGTGCTTAGCAGGGGACATTCTCAGTCAAGCGCATGTTTTCGTTCTGTGAGCCCCTGTCCCTCCTCTCACTTGACAATCCAACCCAAGGAAAACCAATCTGCAGGTAATTGTTTATTCATTTTCAGTGTGGGTTTTATAAGAATATTGGCCGAAAGAGAAGTAATTCAATGGGAAAATTGTGCTTTTGACCACATAAGTCCAGTAAGAAAAAAACAATATGTTTTTATTTAATTTTCTGTATATGGATGTTTTGCCTGAGTGGATGTCTGTGCTGCATGCCTAGTTCTCCCAGAGGCCAGAAAGGGGTATTAATTAGATCCTTGCAATAGAAATTATAAACTTTTATCAGCCACCATATGGGTTCTGGGAACTGAACAAGGGTCTTCTGTGCTCTTAACCACTGAGACATTTCTCTAGTCCCCAAATAACTATTTAGGAAAAAAATTAAGATTATCCCATATTTTGGCATGTCAGTAGGGTACTCCTCCCCTCCCCTTCAGAAGATTAAGCCCCTACAAGACGATAGAGGCCCCCACAAGACGATAGAGTCTGCCAGCATCTTCCTCCCAAACTTCCCGTCTTCCAGAATTATGGGAAAACAAAGGTCTTTTCTTTGCAAATTACCCAACCTGGGGTTTTCTGAGCATCGCGGATAGAACTAAGACCATCTCTTAATGGCACTGCTGTGTTGCTAAAATAACTAACCAGGGAGAAGCCCTGTCTTTGTGTATTCCAAAGGAGAGATGCCCAGAAGCAAGGCAGGTCACACACATAAAGACACAGGTATAATGGATGCTGAACAGAGATCCCAGCCTACATGGGGACCACTTCCTTGTCCAGTTTCTCCCTCTGAAATAAAACTTCAAGTAGTAACAGAAGAACTCTGAGGAGCATTTCACTCTGGCCTCTGAAGAGGGTTGGGTTCCCTGCAGAAGAAAAATGGAAAAGGAGATCTCCTGAGTGCCATGCAATTTCTTATTTATTTACTCATTCATCCATTCATGCATGCATGCACGGAAGGTTCATTAAGTATCTATTTTGTTTCCAACTGTGAAGCTCAAAAAAAATGTATAGTCTAGAGAAAAGAGAAAGACAAGAAAGCAAAAAAAATCACCTGGTGCTGACATCAGGCCCCAAATAGCATCCACCATGAGTGAGCAAGGGTTGGGAGCTTGAAAGGGCCGCACTAGGGTAGTCAACAGGCCTACGAACTACAGCAGTGTCCAGAAGACACACACTCGGAGGAGACAACAAGAATAAAACTATCCTGCTTCTCCACCAAGGCTAATGATGTGTTCTGCCTAAGAGATATCCTCATGCAATTACATCAAGTTTTTCTGCTTTCCAATGAGTTCAAAGTCCACAAACTCCAGGAATGACCTTCAAGACAGCAGAGAGAGGATGCCAGCCAACCAAGTGAACCTTGTCTGGCTGATCCTTGGAAGTCCTGAAATAGGTTAGTCTCAACACAGAACGGGTGTCTAGTCTAGTTGTTAACATCTGTAAAATGAGCAGATTTAAGCACAAAGGACCAAGCACCCAACAGCCCACCCTATGCTGGTTTTTGCTTTTGTTTTTGTTTTGAGGAAATGCACATCTTGTACTTGACCGTTCGATCATTTCTATTTACTTTTCCATTTCGGTCCTTGACTCTGTGCTGCAAAAGATAATCACAGCAATAATACTTTAAATATATTCTTGTCTGAACTTCTCTGTGACAAATGCTACGAATGGGGATAACTTTGGTCACCTTAAATCTAATTAGGTCATTAGCGAATGAGAGGCTCAGGCAGCCAGCGGTACCTCCCTGTGATGGGGCCATTCTGAAGCCTTTCAAGCTGAGCTCTGATGAGGAGCTAAAAGAAACACACATCACCAAGAAAATTGAGAAGCAACGCTTTATAAATGTGCAAGCTCATTATTCCCCTGCTAGGGTTTGCAGGTAACCCTGTGGCCTCAAAGATTCCAGCACTCTCTTTTTCTGTTTTGAGAAGAAAGGAGAAGTGATGGTCCCCATGGAGGAGCGTGGCATTTTCTAACCCAGCTAATTGCTGCTTCCTCAGGCACTTCCTGTGGTTCCTTATTGCTGACTTCACTGCCATTGTCTTAGCACATGCCGCTGTCTCCACTGTATCGACTGGAAAGCGGCCTCTGTGAAACCATTTGGTTCCAAACTGGTGGCAGAATGCAGAACGCAAACCGGTCCCCGGTGAAAAGCGGCCTTGATGTCTGCCCTTCCTCTAGAGGTGAGGAGCTGTGCAGTGGACAGCTAGTGACTTTACCTGTGAAAACTAAGCTTGCCTTGGGTTTTGAAGCACCCTGGTCAAGGAGACCCAACACGTTGCTGTTTTGAGAAGTCTTCCCCTGGGAAGATATAAACAGCGTCTACCCCCTCCTCATAAGATCTCAATGGCAAACCAAAGTAAGAAGCCATCACAGTTCAACCTGGGGAACAAATGAGTTTGTTGAGCTTTCCTAAGAGAGTAAGGATAAGGGGTTGCCAGTGGGAGCGTCGGTGACCCCAAAGCAGCCATTCTAGAAAGCTTCACCTAGCACGGATGATGGATGGCACCCCTTCTGTTAACCTTCCCCATCCTGTATTCTCCCAGCACCTATATGGTGGCACTGAGGGCATGTACAGTTAGGGCAGAATAGCATACAAAATTCTGAAAATATTAGCTGGAATACCAGGTGAGGGTCCAAGGACCCTCCCCACTCCCTCCGTCTATGAGAGAATGTCAACAATCAATAAGTCAATAAGAGGGTAGTTGTAGAGTCTTGTGAACAGGCAACAGCTGACCCCATGAAGATGGTGCCTGTTTTGCTCAGAGGGCCTCATTCTATAACTTTTGAGATAGATAGATGATAGATAGACAGATGATAGATAGATAGATAGATAGATAGATAGATAGATAGATAGTGATATTTTATTTGTGCTGAAATGTGATTTTACTTATATGTTAATAAATAAAGTTGCCTGGAGATCAGAGGTAAAAGCAAGCCATTAAGCAGAAGTCTGGCATTGGTAGCACATGCCCTTAATCCGATCACATGGCAGGCAGAGTCTCTGTGTGGTTAAAGACACAGTCAAGTGTGGTGACCCGAGTCTTTAATCCCACGAGGTCTGTATAGATAGACCATGATGGGGAAGTCAGGTGAATGGGCTTAGAGCCAATGAGAAGACAGAACAGGAAAGCAATAAAAAGACAAGTCACACAGGGAAAAGCTCTCTCTCTGGGGAAGCGACGGCGGTGAGGTGGTAAGATAAAGTATTCTTAACTCTCTGATCTCTTTGGTTATTTACCTCTGTATTTGACTCTGTGTTTCTTATTTACAAAGATTGTTTAGAATTTTGTCTAGATAGATAGATAGATAGATAGATAGATAGATAGATAGATAGATAGATAGACATTATTTAATCTATGTATTGAGACTTGACTCACTTTCTACTGCTGACCCTGGTGTGATGTAATAAGACAGACAGATCTTGAAGAACTTAGAATCTTCCAAACGGCTCCTTGCCTTGGGCAGGGAAGGGTCCCCACAGGGTAGAAGACAATTGTGAAGAGCCAAAGGGCTGTGCAAGCTCAGGAATCACTATATCCAGGAAGCCTCTGCAGTGACTCAGCATGAGAAGGAAAGGATGGAGACACCTGGCCCTTGGGTGTTTGAAAGAACAAGCACCACTCTGGTCTCTCAAAAGAACTAAGATCTGGTGTTCCACCTTGAGAAAAAGCCAGGAATACTTGTCAGGCTGATCTGGCCCCTTGTTTTCAAACTGATCCTAACCAGATGTCTCCCATGTGACAGAAAGGATGCCTCCAGCTACCTTCTCTAAGATCAGCCCCTGGACTTGCCTCAGTACAGCAGATAGGTGTGGAGCCCATTGGTAGGTACCGTCTGCCTGGTGACCCTTAACCAGATACCCCAAGAACAGCGCAGCCACCCTTGGTGAGAAGTTTCAAAACAGGCTAGTTTTTCCCTGGTGGCATGGAAGGGCTCTCCCTTCACATCTTCATCCTCATTTGTATTGCAGAAGGCTACCCCCTGGGTTCTTTGGTCCTGAGAGCATCCTGGGAATCTTGAACTTGACTCTTGATAAAGAGAATGCAGAGCAGTCTTAGTCCTAGTGGGAATGAGTACAGGCATCACACTGGCTGCTGTTAGTGGCTGGATCCCCGGGATGTGACAGGAAAAGTGTTAGGGTGCAAGCCCAGTTTCTACCCAGCTCCCAAAGGAGGTTATGTGTGGGAGCAAATGCTGACCCTGATCCCACCCATCCTTCCCAACTGCACAGAGCAACACTTTCGGTCTTGAATGTGAAGGCTCTCATCAGTCATGGTGGAGAAGGCATGGCGGAGTCCATGACAGAGGGATCAAAAGGCTGGAGGCTGTTCACATCATATCAATGCTGGGTTAGTTTATATCAACTTGACACAAGCTAAAGACACCTGGGAAGAGAGAATCCTAGCTGAGGGCTTGCCTCCATCAGATTGGCCTGAAGCCTGGTCTGTGGGGGCATTTTCTTAATTATTGATTGATGTAGGAGGGCCCCAACCACTGTGTGGGTGCCACCCCTGGGCAGGTAATTTGAGGTCGTATAAGAAAATAGGCTGATCTACTTCCTCCAGCCAGGCTCCACCTCCTCAAGGCTCCACCGAGCCTCCTGTAATAGCATCACCACTGGGGAATACGTATATGAGACACAAGCCTGGAAGACACTCCTAATTCAAACCAGAGCAATATCTTTAGATACAAAACAAAGTCTTTTTACACATGTTGGACTCAGACTCCCATTCATTCCTATGGCTCGCCTTCCAATAAGTGACACTTAAACAACACAAGCTGGAATGCCATTAAGCTTTAAACATGTATTCTGCATCGTCCTGAAAGTTTCCCACTTGATCTCCCAATTAACCGTCTTAGATCTGGTGACAGAGATGTGATTATTACTCATAGCCTCCAGATGAAGAAACTCATTTGAAACGCCACCCTGTAAACAGAGCAGACAATGCTGAGGAAAAGGGGCAGGAACCCCTATGTAGGGCTTATATCTGTTACTGTTCTGTTGCTATGATAAAACACATGACCAGAAGCGACTTAGGGAAGAGTTTACTTGGGCTTATGGTTCCAGAGGTCAAAGAGTCCATCATGGTCGGCAGGAATGGCAGCAAGCTGCAGGCATAGAGTTAGGAGCAGAAAGCTGAGAAATCACATCTAAAACCATAAGCATGAAGAACAGAGAGAAGGCCTGAGGTGGAGTATGACTATGAGCTCTCCAAGCCCATCTGCAATGATGAAATTCCTCCAGCAAGGCCACACCCCATATACCGCCCCAAACAGCATCACCAACCAACCAAGAATCAAGTGTTCAAAGGCGTGAGGCTATGGGAGAAATTTCTCATTCAAACCACTACAGTACTGTAATACTTTATGAACCTATTATTAGGTTTATTTTCTGAATAACAATAGGTATTTTGGAATATGTGTTTGATGAAATATGCAGATGGATCAGCCAAAATGTTCTGCTTTATCCCACACATTCTACCTTCAAACCTAATAAATTTCTTTACCCTTATGAATCACTTTCAGGAAAAAATAATAATAATGTCAAGGACCAGGGATCTTACCGATATAAACCACTAAATGTAAAATATGCACAGCCACTTGAAACGAGGGCAATGCTGCCCCGATGGTCAGTTTTGCATACTGAGAATCTGACATTCTATTTGTCCCTCTGGAAGATCTCCATTATCCAAGGATTTTCTTCTCTGATCCCCCTCAAGCCACCAGGCTCCCTAAGATGGAAAAGTCAGTGCAAGAAACACCCATTTTGATCTGACCGCTAATAAATTTGTTCCAGGAGAAAGAGAGTCACTTAAAAGGCCTTTGATGTCTTCACACGGCAGGCTCCGTCTAGCTGTCAGCCTCAAGCAGGGCCGATCGATCACAACACACCTGGTACATCATGTGGGATCTCATAAGGTCAGTAAAAGGATATCGAAAACCCCTGAGAAGCTATTGCAATGGGACCCAGCAGGATTCCGTCCATTATACAACACGCCTACATGAACCGTTAGCCATACAGAGAACAAAGGAGTCAGCAAAGGTGACTGCTGAGTGCAAAACCTTCACTGGAATGTCAGGACATGTTGTCCCATCCCACTCCCGAACCCCAACCGCCATTCTAGCTCGAGAGACCAAGATGCATCAGTACATCTCAGTGTGGGTGGATCTGGGCTGCAGTTCGGTGTTGCCAAAGAGGCCCCTTCCACAGTATACCTTGTCCTCATTCACCTAGTTGCTCCTTGACTCTTTCGGTAGCCTATTTTCTTTTTCTTTTGGATTTTTGATGACTTCACTCTTTCTGCTCAAATTCTTCTCCCTCATCCTTAAACACTCAGTTCTAGGCCTGCTCCCAGGGAGAAGGTGTCTTCACGCACAGAGAGTTTGGAGCTACTTCTCTTTCACACCCCACCACAGCAAATTATAATTAGATAATTAGCGATTTAGGTGTTGGTTGAACACTCACTTCGCGCCAAGGCTGTGCTTTCTGTAGCACCCAGAACCACATTGGCCCAGACCATTGTTGTGTGTCTCCTCTTATGTCCAATGTAGGCTTAACGGCAGTAGAAATAGACCAGATGGAGCACTGTGGACCAAAGCCTGAAGGATGGTGGGTAACACTCAAAACCGAATCCATCCTAACTCCTCAGTGCTTTCTCAGCTGCTACTCCAGAGGCTGGTGTGACGTACATTAAGTTAATACATTGCCATGTGTTGTTTGAGCTCATTGACTCTGAAAGTGGGGTTTCCCTCCATCCCTTCTGAGATCCAAACATATTTGTCCCAAAGTGTCTTCTGAAGTCACTTGTCTGGGGATGGATGGGTCCCCAACTCTGTAACAGGGAGGGAAGCAAACAGCAAATGGACCAACCATGAAATGACTATGCCTTTGAGAACAGCCAGAAGGTGGACCATTTCCTACAGAGGTCACTAGTGCTCACACCATGATATAAAAGTGTCTGCAGTGGGAAAGGGCAGCTGGAGGTTCAGCCATGGGGAGCCCAGCAATGGAGAGAGAGTTCAATAGAGAGCTCCAACTGGTAGCCCCAGCTTCCTGTCAGTTTCTGTTGGATATTGGGAGCCTCCCTCCCCCAACCCCACCTCCAATTTGAGGACCCCATTTCTCTCCATTGCTTTTTGTTCTTGGCAGTCTCACAGAGGGGACATCTGCTCTGCCTGGGACTCTCTTTTGGGAACTCAAGCAGGCTGCCTTAAAGGGGCTTCCTCAGTTTCTCTGTTGAGTGTTTTGAGCATCTGATTTGACAACACTTTATGCCTCCCATGTATTATGCAATAAACTTACCCATTCACATCCAAAGCTGTTCCTATCCTACACCATTCTCCACACAGAACAGCCAGATATGTAGATGCTCCTTCTCCAGGTACTTGCCATGAGGTCCTGGAATCACTTCGCTCTCCTTATAAACACAAAGACTACCATGGATGTTATTCCCTTCTACACCGTTTCTACTTGGATGTGGCCACACTTCTGAGGACAGCAGAGGCCCAGGGTTCGTGGAGAAGATTTTGAGTCAGTCTCAGTGACTTCAGGGCTATATTTTTTTCATGGCTGCCAGTAGCTATTTCTCCAGGTATCTTGCTGAGTGAAACGATAACTCGCTTTTTGTTTAAGGTGCTGGTGTTTTCTGTTCTTTGCAGGCACAGCATTTTAACATAGAAGCAGAGCATGTTGCGTAGACACATCCCAGCACTCTGAGTCCCCATTTCTTCATCTGGGAAACTGGAAAACAATCAGGCATCACTCATATCCCAGGACACCAAAGTGGGTGCTGAGGCAATTTATACACTAGAATCTGTTAGCTTAAAGAGGGAGGAGGAGGAGGAGGAGGAGGGTGAAGAGAAAAAGAGATGAAAACACAGTGGCACAAAGGGCACCATAGTTTATGTGCTGGCCTCATCAGGAACAAGCCTGTCACTCTCTTGCACTCCATCGACATCCCTGAATAGTTCTGCAACAAGTAAAACCTGATGAGGTGCCACAGGGCGTGATCCAGGCTTCTCTTCCACAGCGCAGGCAACTGCCAGCTGTTCCAACCCTGACATTAATTATGGAACTAGCTGAGCCCTGAGCTTTTGATTCAATGTCAATTCATTTTCTTTAGACTCTTTTATTATAAAGCAAAGTACATTTCTTTATTCTATGAGAACATATAATTAGCTCCCAAAATATCCTTTACCCATATACAAGACTTTTTATAGTCTTTGGGGACGTCAATGGCGAAATGAAACATACCTTGGCACGGGGTTCTAAAAGTTGCTACTGAAACGGGGCATCGCCTGTCAGTTCTCTCCCTGGAACTCATTCCCAGTTCCCAGGCTTGGAGTAACTGCTCCATTTTCCAGACAAGCTCAACCTCTGGCTGACAGATCTTATTTGGATTCTGAAGCCAAGGTCTTACAGATATCGAGAACGCTCTAGGCATTTAGGATCTACACTTGCACCCAGGACAACCTTTGTTTATATCATAACCCAAACATCACAGTGCACTATGCAGTAACGGCAACCTGACATGGTGCCCATTAGGTGTGAAATCCACAGACAAGCGACAGACACGCAAAGCTTCACTTCTGCATCGTGGTCTGCAGTTCTTATGGTCAGCAAGTCCAACCAGGTTTTATCAACCTGCTCAGTGGAGGCAGGTAAACACAGGGAGGGCTTATCCACCTAGAACCTCAGTGACAGTCACAGATGGATGCTACATAAATAAGAATGCAGAACTCACTGGTGAGAGGGCGCTAGCATAGATCCCGTGGAATTGCCTTCAAGACAAAGAGCAAAATATGTAAAGGAGGGGACGTGCCTGGTGATGTTGAGAACCCACAGGTCAATGGTGTCAGGACACAGGAGCAAGGGGGGATGACTTCAAGAAATCGGAATGGGAATAGTGCCGTGGTGACACTGCAGAATGTTTTCCACACCCACTCCACCAAAGCCATGCCTCCTAATAGTCCCACCCCACACCACACCCACCGTGACTTCTGAACTCAAAATCAAGTCTTCCTCAGATATGGAGAGAGAAATTTTAATACGAAATTTTCTTATTTACACCAAATCAAAACTCCAAATATTAACAGCACTGGGAAATCACTACCAAGGATGGCTTTGCTGGATCTTAAGGTAAGACCTGTTTCTTGTTTACTGAGAAATGGACATGACTGTTTTCTAAAATGGTCGTAGTAATTCATTTTCCCACCAACATGGTGAAGACGGTATAGACATGATGTAAAGTTCCTTCTTGGTATCTCCAGCAACACTGGCCACCTTTCCTGTTTTAGTTAACAGAAATAAGAAGTCCGGGAGCTGACAGATGTTAATTGGGCTTGTTATTTCTTCCCACGGTCTATCTATGATGCACTAGATAAACATCGAATTATGATTCTCTGTCTAAATCCTTAAGAGTCCCATGCTCCACAGAAGGTAGCTAGTCAGATAACTGAATCTTTATGGTTTAAAAAAATGGATATTAAGCAATTCCAGATGACTCCACATTTTTTTCTTCCGGACTAGTACCTCCTGATATGGTTGCTGATATCCTAAGCCAAGGACAGATGAAAAGCTCCTTCAGCTAAAGCCAGGCGAGTATAAACACTAGATCAACATTCAAATATCTACTTAAAGGGGAAGCTCTCATACAGTGTTTTTATTTTAAGTGAACTTTTTCATACAACATATTCTGATCACACTTTCCCTCCCCAAACTCTTCCCAGAACTTCCCCACCCGCCCAACTCCATGCCCTTTCACTCTCTCCCATTAAAAAACAAACAACAAAAATACCAAGAAACATACATATACACACAAAAAAACCACAAAAAAGAAACATACATATATGCAAAAGACTAATAAGACAAAAAAAATGCCTAAACAAAGCAAAATGAGACAAAATGTCCACAAAATACTATTGAGTTTGTTTTGTTTTGGATAGCTACCACTGGGTGTAGAGTCTACCCTGAAGTGTGCTTAATTTACCCAATAAGACTCCACTGGAGAAAACTAATTTTTCCTTTGCCAGCAGGTATCAGTGGCAGATAGCTTCCTGGTTAGGGGTGGGAACCCGTGTCTATCTCACCTCTCAGTGCTGGGTCCACGTCTGGCTTGAACCTATGCTACCAGAGGAAAAAAGGCCATCATGAACCCAGCTGCAAACACCGTGACTGATCTGTTTAATAACGGAAAGCGAGTGCCCTTCCACTGTGAGGACAGAAATCCTGACTCAGAACCCTGAGGTCGGTGGAAAAGTTTTAACACAGTATTTCAAATTTCATTCAAATCAACTACTATTTAATGAAGTCTAGCAAGCTGTCAGTCCTGTGCAGGGGAGGCAGGGACAGTCATTTGCTGACTGTCTTCAAAAGGCTCATAATCAAAGTGACAGATATTGCTTTAAGTAAAGTGTGAAGAGAGAGAGAGAGAGAAGATGAGGCACAAATAGTGCCTTATCTGAAAGAGCTCTGCCAATTGGGGTCCAGAAAAACACATAATTTTATGTAATTAAAATAACGCAATTTCGTAATTATGGGCCACAAATTATAACAGGACAGGGCATGTGCTCATCTTGCTTATTATTCTCCTGAAGTAGAGTTTGAAGTCTTCTGTCCAAATGACAGTGGGCTTCAGTGAACCCCAAACACTGCATAAATAGACATTTAATGGAATTAATCAAAGGAAAGTGTATACTCTGTTGGCAGAAGAAATCTGAGGGAAGTGTCGCTAAGCTACCCCACTCCTGTGAGGGTAAAAAGGCTGTGGAGATACACTGGGCTCTAGCTCAGTGTGGAAGGCCTGTGGAAGAGCTGACGCTGCAATCCATTGCTAAGCAACCCAACCTTCAAAAACTGGAAGAGGCAATTCAACCAGATTATCTGCAAATGAGGAAAATCAAAGATCCACTCAGAAGACCACTGCTTTAAAAACAGTGAAATCTTCTAAGATGACTGACACTTTTGCTAACTCCTCAGCACCAACATGGGGACTTGATAGCAGGTCTTCCCCGACCCCAGAAGTCAGCTTGTCCTGTGCTGCCTGAAAATCAACGTAGGAAGCCAGTCAGTTCTCTCAGAGCCTCAGAAAGTAAATGTGTCTGTACCCCCAGCCTCACACCCTAAGCCTGCTCCAAGACCCTGGAATTCAGAGAGTCACTTCTGCCTTTACACAGGGTTGGGGTGCTACCAACCCTTCTAAACAAGGAAAACTCTGACTTACACTTGAGGCACCTCTTGGATTGTAGGTCACTTCCTTTAGTTTTTCCAAATCAGTAAGCAGCGGTCCTCAGCAGTTTCTGCCTCTGCTCCCGTATGAGTTCCTGCCCTACCTTCCCTCAACGATCAATTGTGACCAGAATGTATAAGCCAAATAAATACTTTTTTCCCCCAAGCTGCTTTCCAGCATGGTGTTTAACACAACAGACAGCAAACTGGAGCAGATGGACCATCCCCAAGCCTGGCTCCCTCTCTCTTCCCCTTCCATCTTCTACCAAGGACCTCCTTGCCTACATTTTATCTTCTGGCCAGCTCCCAGACCACCTAAGCCCTGCTAAGCCTCCTTTATGAGTCTCCGGGGCTTCCTGCCATTAGGTATTAGCTTTGTGAATTTATTCATAATTCTGCTCACATCCTGAGTCTCCCATGATGATTGGTTAGGTAGATCTTGAAAAGACGATGTCGCCAGCTGGCTAACAGGGGGTCACTCCTGTATACCCTACACAAAATCAGACCTTGCTTAGAGTGCATTGCTGGTCACTTACCAATTACGCTGCTGCCCTTGAACTGTCCCAGGTTGCAGACGAGGAAACAGGCTATGAACAGTCAGCTGACTTGTCCATAACTATCCTCAACTCAAAACAGATCCGCAGACAGAGCCTCCCTGTTCTTTGGAGCTGCAGCACACATCGGAAGCTTGTATCCACCTCTCCAACAATTTCTTGAAAGATGACCAATCCTCTCAGGTCCCGACGAAACTGCCCTATGTGAATTCACAAAATCTGCACTAAATTTCCATTTTCATCTTCCCCTACCCAGGGCTCTCATTGTCCAGAATTGCAGAGAATCCTTATCCCTAGGCTGTTCCACTGGCCCTTCCCTCACACATGTGTGGAAGTTGAAGCTCAGGGAGCTTCTGGGTGGCTTGTGGGGACCTTGTCACCTGTAGGAGAGGGGCTGGAAATATACCTGCTCTGGGGCTGGCAAGATGGTTCAGCAGGTAGAGTCACCGCTCTGCCTGATGGACTAGGATTGATCATTGAGATGTTCATGGATCAAGGACAAAATTAACCCTGTAAGTTGTCCTCTGATTTCCACATGCAGGCCATGGCACACATGTACCCATGTATGCATGCACACCATAAATAAATAAATAAATAAATAAATAAATAAATAAATAAATAAATAAATAATCTTAATTTAAAAAAAAAAATTGACCTACTCTGTTAGCAGCAGTCTTCCAGCACAAGGTCAGCGACCTCGAATGTCCACCCCAGCACTGATTACCCACCTGTCTTGGCATCCTAATAAGTTTGGATGGTAGGCATCATCCCCACCTCTTAAGTCTCTGAGAGCCACAGATGTGTCACTTTGTACAGGGATTGAGATAGAGGGATCTTCCTACAGGCTGTCCACAGATTCATCACAAAAAACCTTCAAGGAGAAGAGGAAGGACATAGGGTAGGGCAGGGTAATTGAGTAATTAATAGACAAGATGCAAAAGAGACAGGAAGTATGGCAGGCACTCTGGCCACTGCTGTTGGCTTGTAAGGGTGAAGAGGAGCTGGCAAGATGGCTCCTTGGGTTGAGCGCTTGCTGAGTTTTGATACCCAGAACCCACAGGAGGTGAGACACGGTCATACACATCCGTAATCTCAGTGCCCCGAAGGGGGAAGGGAGGCAGAGACCAGGTGTACATGGAAAGAAGCAAGAAGAGACCCAGCCTCAGACAAGGTAGAAGATGAGGTCTGACATGAGGTTGTCCTCTGGCCTCCATATGTGGGCGGAGTGCACTGATACATACATGTATACATACATGTACATACACAAAAGATTAATTAATTAATTTTTTAGATTTATTTATTATGTATACGATGTTCTGCAAAGAGGGCACCAGATCTCATTACAGATGGTTGTGAGCCACCACGTGGCTGCTGGAAATTGAACTCAGGACCTTTGGAAGAGCAGCCAGTGCTCTTAACCACTGAGCCATCTCTCCAGGCCCCTAGCCCTTTTCTTAGATTAATTTTTTTAAAAAAGAAGATCACAGTAGGGCAGGAGAGGTGATTTAATCTGTAAAGTGTGTGCCTCATGAGCATAGAGATCTGAGCTTAATCCCAGATTTTAAAAATGTTTTTAAAATATCAGACATGGTCTTGAATGCTTGTGATTTCAGCCCTGGCATAGAGGAGGCAGTAGGATCCCAGTTGAACTTAACTAGTGACAGATCATGTCTCAAAGGAAAAAGATGGCATTCCTGAAAATAATGCCTGGGATTGTCTTCTGGTCTCTACTCGCATGTATACACATATCCACCCCCACATACAGCAACACACATACATAATAGAAAAAGCAAGAGGAAGGGGAGCCTGAGAGCAGGGCTATGAGCATCCTCTAGAATCTAAGTGTGGCCTCAATGACCACAAGCAAACAAGGACCTGAGCCTAAAAGCCAGTTCTTACAGAGAGCCTCTGGGAAGGAACACAGCCATCCTGACATCTGGATTTTAGCCTGGTGAAATTCATAGTGGTCATAAAACTGTGAGGCAATAAATGTGTGTTTCCAGGCTCCATGTTTATGGCAATCTGTTATGACAGGGATAGAAAAGTAATTCCGATTAGACAGAAAATAATGCTTTGCCCAAATGACAGCTCTTGTCAGTTTTAGGGGTGTCTGATGAGTGGCTAAGTTTACATCTGTGACGAGCCCCCAGGGATGGCAGCAGGTGTCTTCATCAATCAGACACTACTTGATTGACAAGAGCATGAAAAGTAGACAAGGCATGGGCTTCTGCATCATCTTAGTTCACAGCAACAGATGTGAGTGTCCACCTTGGAGAAATAGGCTGGGTGTGAGTGCATGTGAAGGCAGTCATTGAGTTGAACAAAACTACTGGATGAATTTGAAAAGGAGCCTTCTACTTCCCTTGAAATCTAGGCCTGAGGCAGAGGAGAAAAGCTGAAGTCACCTCTGAGGGATGAGGAATAGCTTGAAGATCCAATACGATGCCACTTAACACCTAGTACTCCCACCCTCATTTGTAGAAAGTCCCCCGTATTTTTGTGCTAAGAAACTGCCTTGATTCAAGTCAGCCCATGTGGTTTGAGAGAAGATCATGACGTCATGGCTGTGTTCAGCCAACCAGAATGACTTCTGTGTTTCATCAGTTGGTCCAGGAATGAGCAACACTCTTAGGAGGCTCCATATGTCACCCACATGGTGTTACTCTGCCAGGACATACAAGAGCTGGATCCTTAGAGAGACTCTATCTACAGAACCCACCGTAACTCCTTCTCTAGACTCACTCATGCTGAGAATCATCTGTACCATGTCCATCTCTTCCACTAGGCATCTTTGTGACCTCTGCCAGCTGTGCCTTCAAGAGCATCCTTCTGCATCAGGTCTGGCTTTCTGGGTCTTTCCACCATGAGCAGAAAAATGAGAGACATTTAAAGAACTGTTAGGTTTTCTATATGCCAGTTTCAAAGCAGCTCACCCACCCTCCACCCACCTCAGTACAGACTCTCTTGAAAGCTGTTTCCCTGCATTCAATGACCAAAACTCATGTGCAGTAACCCTGATAGGATTTGTATTTTTGTTTTTCATAACCAAGACTTTGTAAATATTTACTGCCTGATCATTCTTGAGCATTTTTTGGACAAATGACGCAAAGATGCAAATGATATAGATTGTGTGTGCACACATAATCTATGTGTGTAGACTTAATTATGACGGTTCTATGAATGGGGCAGCTCCTTAAAGCATTTGAGCAGGTAACATAATTTTACTTGAAGTTTCTATTTTCTATAAGCAGACTGTGCAGGTGTTACCAAAATAGCATAAAACACAATTGCAAAGACTGCTGCATGTTTTGTAGAAGTCTTCCCAGGGTGTTTTGTGTAACTCTTTGTTACCTAGAAAATATGGCATCTCATCATGTCTAAGTACCATTCATGGTTATAAGTTGGCTGTTAGTGGGACATAAAACATTAAAACACATCATCAAGTTTTGTGAGATGGCTCAGTAGGTAGGAGAAGGTGCTTGCAGCCAAACTTGAGAGCCCGAGTTCAAATCACAGAATGCACACAGTAGAAAGAGAAAACTTACTCCCTCAAGTTGTTGACCCCCACAGGTGCACCATGACAGACACACACTTACACACATATCCGCACAAGCAGGCGTGCACAGAAATCAGTAAATAAATATAAAGCAATTAATTGACTTTTGGTGATTTTAATGGAGATACTTAGGAGTTATGAGTTTTAAAAGAAGAGGAGGGTAGAAGAAGGGAGAGGAGGAGCAAAGAATGGAGGGAGGGAGAAGGAAGGGAGAGAGGAGGAGATGGGGAAGAAGGGGAGGAAGGAGGGGGAGAGGGAGAGGGCCATCCTAAAGTTAGCTTTGTAACCATGGCAGTCTCGTGGTGACTTTAGCAAGGATAAGGGACAAAGGTAGCTTTTGTGCTCTAAGACCACATTGTCAGCTGCTACCCAATGCCCTCCTAGTCCCTGCTTGAAGCACAGA